>NW_019416296.1:559051-570269 GCF_000390285.2 Anoplophora glabripennis
CCTGTTAATCGGTTTGGTAAAACAACAGGACCTAGAAACCTGTCACCTACAATACCCATCCAAATGTTTAATGAAAAACGTGCCTGATGTCCAGATTCTATTAGAGCATGAGGATTTTCGTCGGCCCAAATATGCGTATTGTGAAAATTAAACACTCCATTTCTTGTGAACCCGGCCTCATCAGTAAAAAGAATGTTTGCAAGAAAACGAGGGTCTTCAGCATCATGACGTAGAAACCAGCGGCAAAAAACCAAACGTGCTTGATGATCATTTATTGGATTTAAGGCCTGTACTCGTTGCACATGGTATGGATAAAGCAGTTGCTCGTGAAGGATTCTCCAAACAAGAGGACCACTAATTCCTACCTCGGCTGATATTCTCCGCACACTCGTACCTGGATTCTGCTCTACCAGTGCTAGAATTTCTTCTTCTGCTCTAGGAGTGGATACCGACCTTGGTCTTCCGGATAAATGGCACTGTTTGCTCAAGGAACCGGTATCACGCAATCTTTGGTGAATTCTTCCAAACATGCGTTGTGAAGGAATCTGGCGATTTGGATAAGCGTCAACATAAAGACGTCGCGCTTCGGTGGCGTTCCCATTAGCACGACCATACATGAAATGCATGTCTGTTAATTCTGCGTTAGAGTAACCAGCCATAGCGAAAGAAAACTTGTGCACTGAGAACAACTGTCAAATACGTACTGTTTATTTCACTAAACATCAACCAACTATTATAAGAAAATACACAACGTTTTTGCAAAATAAAAAAAGGGGCTAAAAAACATAAAACATTTTTAAACATTTTTGCAATTTTGAAAATGTTCCGGACCTCGCCCAGAGGTCTACACTTTTATTATGCGAGTTGTCCTGAAGGTATTCCAGCAAAAATTAGCTTGCCCCTCTTACATCCAACAAGTGGGATATTTCGACAGATCCGTCCTGGTCTATAAATACTAGAATAAAAAAGAATATTTCATTTCATGTCTCGTTGCAAAATAAAAGCTAGAATTATTTTCAAATTTACAAAAAAAGTGTGAAGATCAATCAGTGTGGAAATGAATTTCATTAAGTTTAAATTGTTCATAGTAACTTCAAAATCGAAAATGAAAAGGAAACAGATCTAACTTATTGTTTTGCCTTGATATTTCTTTCAGAATAGAAATGGCTGTATCAGATGGATATTGGCAATATCGAGTGACACAA
Organism: Anoplophora glabripennis; assembly: GCF_000390285.2. NCBI lineage: Eukaryota > Metazoa > Arthropoda > Insecta > Coleoptera > Cerambycidae > Anoplophora > Anoplophora glabripennis. The sequence continues at coordinate 560,257 of NW_019416296.1, forward strand.
TATGGAGAGATTGAAAAGCATTTCTGTGGAACAGATATCCATTGATCGCTCTCAGTTTGCCTATATGCCCTTGTGAACAAACAAATGTAAATCATTCTATATATTTGTTATTTCAAACTTTAGTGAGCATTACACCATCAACCATTGACTAAAAACGAGGAATATCACATTTCTTTAAAATACAAGCAACAAGAATTATATTGTGAGTAGTGTGCGCAGATATTGGTATTTTTCTGAAATACTGTCAATGTGCAAGTAATCGTGAGTGTACTGTATAAATTCGACATAAACAACTGCGATTCTCAGGTTTTACAACATTCTAGTAACAGAAGGCATACAAGCGACAGCAATTTTAAGAAAATGGATATGTCCTTCATTCGTCTACCCATTTTATTATTCCTCGTAGTCTTCGACTTAAAAAAGCTAACTTTTTATAACGGCTGTGATGTTGGTATATAACGTTTATTACCTTTTGTTTCTTTGATCGCAGTATCCCCATTATAATTTGTAACTTTATACAGTGGAAATTGTGTTTTTCTGAGTAACGGGAGATGCTTCGCAAAAGCGTAAAAAAAATTAATTTGGAAGGTACCTTTTTTATCCTTAATAAAGGAAAAATACAAATATATTTTCGTACATTAGAAGCTACGGTTTCGTTATTACGTAGCAACTTCGGATCACATAATGTAATTATTAGGGTCGGACCAGGAGATGTATATATTTTTAATTAAATTGCTCGTCGTTACAATAATATCTTGGTACGAAGTCTGTTTAGAAAATAACCGAATTTTTTGCGGTTGCTAGCATTACGTTGTGCATAACCTCTTCTGTGTAAAATGTTTCCTATGAACTACATATACCGAAATTTTGATTCGTTTTCGTGCTATATTTAAAAAACTGCAAAAATGCATTTTCACCTTTATCTTCAATTTCAACCCTTCAATTTAATAGCACCCCGCGATTTTTTCATTTTTAGTGACCCTTCAAACAAGTCGTGATGAAAATCCTTGAACGTCTTATTTCCTTCTTTTTTATTTGCAAAAATGAGAATTAAAACGTATAAGGGTAAACACGACGAAAATCGAAAAATTGGCCCATAGCTTGTAGGAAATTTTATCTAATTTTTTTATGAATTTTACTCAAAAAAAAAAACTAGAAGCAAAATAGTAAAAAAAAATAAAAAAATTAAATTTTTTGCATAAAATGTTTACTTTTAAATTTCTTAAATAAGCCATTTCGATGGTAAATTCAATTTTCTAGATAATTTTTCCTATGAACTATAGCGAAATTTTGCTTCGTTTTCGAGTTACAATTAAAAAACTGAAAGGGGTGCATTTTCACCCCTATCTCCAATTTCCACCCTCTGCTTTAATAGAACTCCGCGGTTTTTTTCATCTAAAATGACCCTCTGTAATAAAATGTAATAAAATTGCTTGAACGTCATATTTCCTTTTAACCCTGTTTTTTTGATATAATCAATAGCCTAATATGAGAGAAAGATATTATCGTGCACACACCTGCCCCCCTAGTTATGCCCATGACATCAAAGCAAGTTCGTCATAGATTTTAAAGGCCATTTCAAGTGAAGTTATCCATTACTGCTTCAGGAAATGGAAAGTTAAAAAAAAATTAAGTTTGGTTATTTTTTGAACAGCCCTCGTATGTGTGTATGTGAGTATACAGGGTATCCCGAAATTAATGCGACGCAGAACAGGAATAGATTCCTGACGACAAAATAATTCGAAGTTGCCAAACTTACCTTAGTTCAAAACTCTTAAAATTTTTAGAAAATTCTCAATGAATTGCTTTGAAAATTTGGATTCGAGGGTTTTCTGGGACGAGAAAAACTAATCCGTACTTAAATTTGCCCTGGACCCTAGAGAGCACTTCAAAATATACCCTAGGTGGATAATATTTGGTTAGAACTTTTTTTGCACTGCAAAATTGTTATTATATTTGTATTCATTTAAAATATATAAAATAAATTTTCTCTTTTTTTTCTTTCTCTTCGTTTGTTGCAACAACATGGTAGTTTCTGTGTAAGTCAATCAAATATTCAATTACTATTAAATTAAATATTACTTTTTTCTATTGGAGATGGTTTTTTGTGTGATTCAATTCATTCGATAGTAAGACTTGATATAGAAACAAGTGCGTGCGTTTTCCTGATCGATTCCCTACTCCAACTGCATAATTAAACGAAGCCTCTTCAAATTCAAAACACCAGAAGTGCCCCTCAAGAAGATAGTGAACTGCAACAGTGGTAAGCCATCTCCAACCATCTTTTTTTGCTTGTCTAACCGTTAAGCGTTCATACAGTCCACCACTTTTAAAATAAATAATATTATTCTCTTACCGTTTTCGATTTATTTACTGTTTTTTTCATTGGATTTTTAAGCAACAACACAGTCACACACAAAAAAAGTTGTTTATACTTTTCATGCGACATATGTTATCCGTAGTATTTTTGCCTCCTGATCACATAATCCGGTGTCAGAATTGAGCTATCACATCACGGTAGCTTCCTAACCTCAAAAATCAAGTCAAAGATAGCAAAAATTCACGAAAAAGTGCTAGGAAAGAGGGTAAAACATGAATAGGTAGTCAGATTATAAAGTAAAAAAAAATATTACAAAATGAATTTCGCAACTGAGTTCGAATTCGTGATCAGTAGAGTTCGAGACTCAGTCGGATGATCATAACCGTTGCGTCGGCCTTTCGTTACAGCGCATCGTACGAAACTGGTAATAACGGCAGTTATTGGATTCGCTATTGCTTCGTGTTTTAATATTCTAATAATATCGAACGCGCTAAGGGGTAAAAAACGACCTTTCCCTGACAAAGTACGAAAATTTATTTATTTTTATTTATACCTACCTGTCTATTTATTTGTTTACGATGAACACACCTATGAATAGACGACTGAAACACCGAACTCTAGTGATCAACGACCCCGAAAACCCCATATACCAAAGGACCCCGCAATAATCTTATGGAAATTGGGTTTCTGTCAAATTGTCTGAATTTTTGATATGTTGTAGATTTTGTCATCCTGAACAAAAGTCTCCATGGGCACAAAGTGCCAAAATGAACATTTTGGCAGCTACGGAGCTGCCAAAGCTCCCCTGACCCGTTGCAAAACTATTCATTTTCAATACTATTTACAGATGTCAAAAGCATATTTTAATTATTCTAATATATAGGGTAATGTTTTTGAGGTCACTGGATTCAACCCTCATGTCAGATTGGACAAATTGACCGTTGACAGCTGTCAATACACTGTCAACGAAGAATAGAAAAGTAAATATTCTCTTTTCACATTGAGAGTTTGGGCTTTTGAGGGAGCTGAATTCAATTCTCATGCCAGATTGGCAAAATTGACAGTTGACAGCTGTCAATTGACTGTCAACGAGGAATATAAAAGTAAATATCCTCTTTTCACATTGAGAGTTTGGGTTTTTGAGGTCGCTGAATTCAATTCTCATGTCAGATTGGACAAATTGACCGTTGACAGCTGTCAATTCACTGTCGACGAAGAATAGAAAAGTAAATATTCTCTGTTGACATTAGGAGTTTGGACTTTTAAGGGTGCTGAATTCAATTCTAATATCAGATTGAAAAAATTGACAGTTGACAGCTGTCAACTGTCAATTTTGCCAATCTGGCATGAGAATTGAATTCAGCTCCCTCAAAAGCCCAAACTCTCAATGTGAAAAGAGAATATTTACTTTTCTATTCTTCGTTGACAGTGTATTGACAGCTGTCAACGGTCAATTTGTCCAATCTGACATGAGGGTTGAATCCAGTGGCCTCAAAAACATTACCCTATATATTAGAATAATTAAAATATGCTTTTGACATCTGTAAATAGTATTGAAAATGAATAGTGTTGCAACGGGTCAGGGGAGCTTTGGCAGCTCCGTAGCTGCCAAAATGTTCATTTTGGCACTTTGTGCCCATGGAGACTTTTTTTCAGGATGACAAAATCTACAACATATCAAAAATTCAGACAATTTGACAGAAACCCAATTTCCATAAGATTATTGCGGTGTCCTTTGGCGCGAATCTGTTATTTTTTGAAATTTTGGTCGGCCATCTTGGATCGGCCATCTTGGATCCGCTATCTTGAGTATTGCAAAATTGACCTCAGATCTGTTATTCTGTTATATTTAGAAAATTCGTGATTTCTGACCCGATTTTTGAGGTTAGAAAAAGAACCATAAATTCTTACCGTGGACTCAGTTCGGCGGGGTCTTAACCATATAAATGAAAATTTAAATATAGAAAAAAATTTTTTTTGTACTTTTCCTAGCACTTTTTCGTAAATTTTTATTATTTTTGACCTGTTTTTTGACACCAGATTCGTGATCAGGAGACAAAAATACTACGGATAACTATGTCGCATGAAAAGTACACACAACTTTTTTTATGTGGCTGTGCAATTTTTTAATTAATTGTTTGGCCACATTACATTAAGTCTCATTAATTTCGAGCCATCCTGTATACTTGGAAAACCTCATCGTGGCGTATTCAAATTGGATTATAATGATTCCACGTTTTTTAAATATTAACTTGCAACTCCATTTTTGATACATCTAAATTGCCTCTATCTTTTAGATTTCCACACGTACTCGTTGAATTTACCCTTTTTTCATGTAGGTACCTAATATAAGTTTTAAATTGCCTGAGGGCGGTCGAGACAGTTCTCCATATATTAAACTAGAACGCTTCGCTTCCCGAGGGTTTTTCTGCTACATATAATCCACGGAACGTACATAAATAGCCCCTATGGTATCATAATTGTCCTGCGACGGCGTTTTGCTAACGCAGACAACCTGTAATGCTGGTAGTGAAGAAGCCAAACCGCGGCGTTCCTATTAAAACTTAATTAAGTATCTCTGTTATTAAACAAGCAGTAACTAAATGTAATAAAACGTTTGTTGTTCACCTTTATTTCCTACATCTTGATTTTTAACACCTTCTATTGATTTGTAATTTGCATTAAGTACACGTGAGATTATTATGATATACTGGTACAAACAAAAATTATAAAAATATTTTAGGAACTATACTTTTATTGGCAAATGAAATACGTAATTATTGAGGCTGTCAGACAGGGAGACGCAATTGAATGGCGTGCCAAGCAGGTCAACCGAGACATGCGTGAGCCACTGCCTCAGAATGCTTTTCACGTTCATGTCACGTTAGTATACTGTTGCTTTGTTATCATTGCGTAACTAATTCTTATCCGTTGGTGTTTATGGTGGTGTATTGTAGACAATTTAATTTGTTGCTTTTTAATAAATAATGCGTACGCCTATGTCTCGCGGCTCAGTTCTAACAGCCCTAGTAATTGTCACGCACAGGAAATAATATGTGTAATGCTTTCCTTCGACTGTACACAATGATACTACGAAATAGGCTTAAAAATAATATAAAAAGTGGTAGGTATACTTTGTGCTAATATGTATGGATCTATGTTAATAAATTTGTGTAGGTAGTGGATTGTGATAGACTTACGAATTATTTTGAATTAAATTGTTTTAAAAATTGTGTAATTATTACACAAAAATACATATTTGTTCACAAACTATTGTCCAATGTTTAATAATAATATAATGGGTCTTCCAACAGGGACTTCCGAACTTTGACAGTTGATAACGGCCATCTTGTTGCAGTTATATCTGTCAAGTTAGTTGTCATTTATTCAGTCTGTTTTGCCAAATCACCATGGACGGATATAGTATTCAACAACACGTGCAAATAATAAAATTGTTTTATCAAAATGGGTGTTCTGTTCGTGTACCGAGAGGACTATTCGCAATGTGGTGGATAAATTTGGGTCTACTGGTTCAGTAAACGATCGACCAACACCCGTACGTCAACGAAACACAAGATCTGCCGAAAACATCGCCACTATCCGTGAGAGTGTGCAGGAGAAACCGAGGCAGTCGATTTCGCGTCGCTTACAAGAAATTGGCCTTCGCAGACCACAACTTGGCGAATTTTGCGTCGTGACTTGGGCCTGCATCCGTACAAAATTCAACTGACCCAGGAACTGAAGGTAAACGACCATAGACAACGACGTGTGTTCGCTGAATGGGCTCTGGAGCAGTTGGCAACTGACCCTAATTTTCATCGAAAAATCATCTTTAGCGATGAGGCCCATTTCTGGATGAATGGGTACGTGAACAAACAAAATTGTCGAATTTGGGACTATACCAATCCACATGAGATCCAAGAGCGTCCAATGCATTCTGAAAAAGTCACTAATTGGTGTGGATTTTGGGCTGGCGGCGTCATCGGTCCATATTTCTTTGAGAACGACATTGGCCAGGCCATCACTGTCAACGGCGAGCGCTATAGGTCGATGATTACCAACTTCTTTTGGCCTAAATTGGATGATCTGGACACCAACGACATGTGGTTTTAACAGGACGGCGCTACGTGCCACATAGCTCATGCCACATTGGATATTCTGCACGAGCGATTTGAGGGCAAGGTCATCTCACGTGGAGGTGATGTGAACTGGCCACCGAGATCGTGCGATTTGACCCCGTTAGACTTTTTCTTGTGGGGTTTTCTTAAGTCGCAGGTGTATGCGAATAAGCTACAAACCACAGCGGTCCTCAAAGCCAACATAACTCATGCCATCGATCAAATTCAGCCTGATTTATGCGCCAGACTCATGGACAATTGGACATTTCGGTTGCGCTCCATCCAGAGAAGCCGTGACGGACATTTGAACGATGTTATATTCCACACATAATGGCATCAATAGGTCTTTCAAACGAATAATAAATTTCGATGATATCTCACACACACTTTGTTTTATTTAAATTTAAAGTTAGGAAGCGCTTAATGCAAGACCCGTTATTTTACTTTTTGTACATTATTTTTTGTAAAATTGATTGTAGATATCATTTAGACAATAATACAAAAATATTTTTTTATCTACTATCATGTCAAATGTGAGTTTTTTACATAAATTCTAGTGAATTTGCCTTTTATTAAGAATTCAATCATTTTTAAGAGTCTAAACAACAGTATCACCTACTTTGCAATTAACACAATTTTCAATAAAAATTTTAGGCAATTCATAATTTCTCAGTAGCGACAATGGCTTTGTTTGAGATTGCATCGGTAGCTCCGACAAAATTTTGTATATGGCAATTTGGTTTTGTGTTGATTCTTCTACTAGTCTAGTCGAATTAGAGTTTGCACGTAAAAAAATTATTAGCATACATTTTATTGTACTTTATGACGGGGAAGGGTATGTAGAATGATAATATCAAAAAGTGAACTCGAAAGAATTGACACTAAATTTGCAAATTGCGAGTAAGTATCAAAATTACCTGTTTCTTTCACTTTTTTCTACTGACCATGAAAATCTAGACGACCTACCGCAAAATTAGTTATTTTATGTTGCAGACAATTAAATTACCTACAATTTAAGGTACCTAAAGGCACATTTCAACAATTTGTTAATTGTAAAATAAAGGTTGAAAGCAGAAAAATCAGTTTTCGAAAATTGCGCAATATTATTGCAAAAAGCGATGGACGTTGTCGAAAGGACCCTGCAACTATCCTTATGGAAAACCGGTCCCTGTCGAATGGTACGAAACTTTGCCGAATGATAGTCCTCAATGTGTCGATCAAAAAAATCCATGGGACCTATTACACTTCTTTGTACTCTTGTCTCTGGTGCAGAACTTTTTGTGGGGCTGTGTAATTAATCGGTTCATGCAATAAATAACAACATTTTACACTCTCACCTTAAATAACTGTTAATATACAGGGTGTCCCGAAATTCATGCAACAAAATTTGGTCATAGATTCTTAAGACAAATTTAGGGGACTCGCATTTTTCTTTTTGCTAACTGACCCCCTCTTTCGGAGTTACAGCCCCCTGAAATCTGTACCTAAGAAGTCTTTTTTATATCACAACCATGTTGTACGAGAATCACTAAATTTGGTACACATGGATTTTATGACATGTGGAATCTCACAGTGCTACACTTTTTGTCGAGAAACCCCCTTAAAACACTTTTTCGTGGGCCCCCTTATCTTTGGAATAAAAAAAATTTGGTCGCAAATTTAATTTTTTTTTTTAATTAGAGCTAGAAAGCTATTGAATTTAGAAACTTTTTTCTCTTTATATTTGTTTCGTAAAAAGCAATGTATTTGAGGAAAATTGCGAATCACGATATGCATTCGATCACATTTTGAGATTTTTTTCGAAAACATTGCGTTTTACGAAAAAAGTATAAAGAGAAAAAAAGTTTCTAAATAAAATGGCTTTCTAGTGGACTCATAATATTTAAGAAATTTAAATTTGCGACTAAATTTTTTTGGCTCCAAAGGGGCCCACGAAAAATTGTCTTCAGGGGGTTCCTCGCCAAAAAACGTAGCACCATCAGATTCCACATGTCATAAAACCCCTGTGTACCAAATTTAGTGATTTTCGTACAACAGGGTTCTGAGATATAAAAAAAGATTATTCTTAGGGGCGGACTTCAGTGGTTTGTAACTCCGAAAGAGGGAGCCACTTGGCAGAAATAAAAAATACTGGTCCCCGAAATTTGTCTTAAGAATTTGTGACCTAATTTAGTTGCATGAATTTCGGGACATCATGTACACTATTTAAAAATAAAGTTGCCCCCTGGTTATTCTAAAATGTACTCGTAAATGTAACATTATTAGTTATTAATTCTGTAAATGGTATGATTATATTCTGTAAGTAATTTGAACAATTAAAATGTACAGAGCTCAGCAACGTTGTGCAGATATGGCTTAAAGATATGTTTTTCTTTAATAGTTTGAGCGACCAGTATGTAACTAATAACTAACAATGGAAAATAATTACTTTCATCCACCACGAATCGATAGATGCAGTTGCACTGTTGCATTACGTTTCCGCGTCATTCGATTTGACTGGTTCTAGCCATGTCTCCCACAAAAAATAACCATTGTTTTCCTTAATTAGATTTAGACGTACACCGGCACAATCCTTGTGGCAGTCAACCCCTACAAGGACATTGACATCTACACACAGGTAAGCATTGTCATGTAAATTTTAATCCGACGCAGTGGCGTTCACACGCCGGCCTGTTATCAGTGGGTACTTTGTGCTTTATTTATGTACTTCACATTCATAAATAGCGACACTCTGTACTTTGTAAGGTATATTGAGAGAAGTGGCGTAAATGGGTTCGTAATTAAAGTCAGCGACCTGAAAAGTCCTAAGAGAAAACGTTTAGTGTAGAAATAACCAGGGGCTTGATTTTTGAAAACAGGAGAACTGATTCTCCAGAGAAAAAATTCACCTGACAAATTTCTCTTAAAAACTTAAACACTTATTTTTGAACGTTGAAGGAATCCAATTCTCTAGAGAATTTAATTTATGCCGTATGTCGAGGATATATTTGCAACTGACCAATCAGCGGGCAGAGTTTTCTTCAATATTTCAGTGCCATTATTGGCGACCCTGATGTTTAGTCACTTGATTTGATTTTGAAGTTTGTTTTGTAAATGTCATTATATTCGTCAGGGAGACTAGACATCTCCATGATATTCGTAGTAATTTAATATAACTTCAATTTGAATAGAAGTATATTTGAAAACACAAAAAATTTAATATTATTATAATTATGATGAAGCGTTCGTTCACGTCGAAAGCGCAAAAAAGAAATTAATATGCTTAGAAACAACGAAGAACTTTTTAAAATGAAAGTTTTCTTCTACTTTCACTCACAAAAAGGCCCAAAAACAGTGGTCAGATATTGCTGAAACTTTAAATGGTTTAATTAATGTTGTCGCGGATGGTTTACAATTTCTGCAGCTTGCAAATTATTCATTATATTTAGAATTAATAATAAATTATTTGGATCCATTACAAATTTCAAATGATTACGCACCTTCGAACAGCGAATGAATGAAGTGACTTTTCGCGCATGAGCATGAGATGACATTTGGATTCAAACTATTCGGAGAAAACGCCAATTCCCCCGACA
>NW_019416296.1:572519-595771 GCF_000390285.2 Anoplophora glabripennis
GAAAAAAAAATTATAAGAAAAAATGTCATAGGGGTTGATTATTTCAACCCCTTACAAAAATAGTTCAGGGTTGAAAAAATTTCAAAAAGTGTAGTTTTATTGACAGATAATGTTCACCAAGTTTGGTTTCTTTAGCTTGATGTACGTGGAAGATAAAAAAGAAAAACAATTTTTTTTTTGTAATTTTTGGAGGGGCGTAACTTTTAAGGGGAGGGTTTTTTCAAAAAATTTTATACCAAAGACCCCTATTAATTTTCATCGGAGAATCGCCCTTGAATTTTTTCGGTGTTATTTAGATACACCCTGTATAACCGAACGAAGTCAGCCTCGGATTAACACAATAAATTTTCAGGTCATCTGCATAAAGAAGGCATAGCACGTCTATTATACTAACATCATTTATAAAAATATTAAATAATAAAGGGTCCAAGTTGCCAATATTAATTGCCTTTTAAAGATACGTAAGCAGGGCTTGTTTTACGTTTAGAACATATTCTCATGTTTACAAGAACATATTTTGCTATCTTTATCTCTAATCTCTAATTTATCTTTGCCATTTTATCTCTAATGCTATGAGAAATTTGACTAAAACTGTATTAAACTAGCAAAATACAGGGTATAAAAAATGTTAAAACAAGGAACACTCTAAAATATGAAGAAAAGGTACATATGAATATATATCGCGAAACTACAGTGCTTCTGTGCTACTAAAATTTTTGCAGAAATAATATTTTCGCAAAAAAAGAGATGAAAAAAAAGTTTGTATGAATGTTCCATATGTGGCGTCAAGCATAAAAAAACTTAAATGAAATTGAAAGAATTAACAAAGGAAAGGGCTTACAAACTACTAGGTTCAGTTCTAATTCGTTGCGGTCTTCGCTGTTGTGGAACTTGCAAGTTCTACAACTGATTCTGCATACCTACGACCTACAGCAAGCTTTTGAGATAGTCCCAACTAAAGTAGTCCAACATATTCACATCTAAGTGGTTATCGACCTTCGAACTGTTCCACCACGTCCAATCCGCCTTTGTTCGTAAGTTTCATTTAATTACTTCATTGCTTCAGAATCGGTAAGATATGAGGAGGAGCACCATCGTACATGAACCACAAACTATACCATACAGTGACACGTTTTCAATTAGTGCCAGTAACATCTCTCGTAAAAAGAAGGACCATTTATTGACTGAACAGGTCCTATGAAGCTGTTCCTCAGAGTACCAGTTCAGTCCATGCATGTGGATTCTGGTGATACTGTGTGATATGAAAATTTCGCCCATCATAAATCCTACAGTCTGGTGGATTGAGTGTTTGTGAGTTGTAATCCGACTAAGCTTAATTCCACAGTTTCCTCCTACTTTTCTCTCGGTGTGGAAACAGATCTAGATTTGTACCAAATTTTCCACTGTCCCGGACTCGCTGATGAAGTCTGGTGAATATTGGTGCAGATAGAACTGGACAATTAGGACAAGACGACGAGCATCAACTCCATTACCATTGGCACGTCCATACATACCTGTAAATGCATGTCTGCCATTTCTGCTTTGGTGTATCATTAAATCGTCTTTTTTGATTTGAAATGTCAAGAAAAAAAAATCTACTACCGACTTTTCAAAATCAAATAAATAAACTGGTAGAACGTTATAAAGTATAATATAGTTTTTAATTTTTTATGCATAATTACGTGACACTAAATTATTAAAAGGCCTACTTGAATGAGTAATTTCTACTGTGTCAAAATGATTTGATTTGCGATGGTTATATAAAATGCATTTCAATTTTTCTTTTCTATTATCAGGGTAACGTGAATTAATAAAAAAACAATTAGTGACTCATCTGTACCTATGCAAGTATCCGGTACGTGTGCATATCATTGCCAGATGATTAGAGATAACGCAAGTAATAATAATACTTAATATGCACATTATCACTCATAGCAATCTTAAAACTGCAACTCGTAGAAACATACATATGTTCATCTTTTGCTTTTACCCTGCCCATCGTTGTGATTGTTTCGTCTTTCGATTTTAATTCGTTATATTATTTTAGCATTACTGTTTTGGTACGCTTGTGCGTTAAAAAGGGAAGAAAACACATCCTCTTGGTATTGTTATTCAAATCACTACTTATTTATTGGGCAAAGCTTCCGTAGATCGTCGACTTAACGCAGTTAATATTAAATATTTACAATTTGTTTCTACAATTTAACTTCTAGTATGTTATTTGATGGTATCAGTTAAATTCTATACACTTTGAATAATTATATCACGATGCGTATTGAGAATTAAAGTATGTCGTTAATCTCACAAGAATTAGTCTAGTATTATCCCATTCTCATCATTAAACAGCTTCGTTAGGTCTTAAACGACTATTAGGAGCTTTTGTCGATGTAGAAAAAAAATCGGTTCATCGTAAATTGTGGTAAAAAGAGAGAAAGTTGGGAATCTGAAAAAAGTATGTGGTAAAGATCTAAACGAAGCTTCTGTGTTGGACTTTTTATTACCAGTCTTAAATTGTCACTTTTAATGGAAAATGCTATTCCCCTTCGAAGTTTAGGGTCACTTAGGGTAAGGTAATTTGACAGGCAAACAGGCAATACATAATAGTTTCTGTAATTCGTGATTTATCATGCATGGAAAATGGTATAATGGGAAAGATTTGGATTTAAAGCAGGTTTTATATTTTCGATGTATGTTTAAATAGTAGAAATTTTGAACCTTGAATATGAATAAAATAATTGTCTCTAATATCGGCCACTTAATAGGCTATTGATTATATCCAAAAAACAGGGTTAAAAGGAACTATGACGTTCAAGCAATTTTATTGCATGAATCGTTCAAATTAGAGGGTAGAAATTGGAGATAGGGGTGAAAATGCACCCCTTTCAGTTTTTTAATTGTAGCTCGAAAACGAAGCGAAATTTCACTACAGTTCATAGGAAAAATTATTTAGAGAACTGAATTTCCCATCAAAATGGCTTATTTAAAAAATATAATAGAAAAATTTTATGCGAAAAATCGTTAATAAACGATTTTAAAAAAGCAAAAAATAAGATGTTTTGATTTTTTTACTTTTTTACTCTAAGTTGTGAAAATCTTATAATCTATTTATTATTAACAAATAAAACTTTTGAAATAATTTTTTATTAAGCAAAAAAACAATTTGTTGTAAAAATAATAAGAATTATAATTATTATTACGTTAAAAACGGCGAAGATCTAAAACATATTTAAGTTTGACCGGTTTTAACTCAGTCAATATTAGTCCAAAAACTTTTGAAAACGCATCATTTTTGTACAACAATTTTCTTTGCCTACTTCTACTAATAAAAAAAATTGTGTCAAAAAAGTAGAAAAAAACAAAAAATCTCATTTTTCGCTTTATTAACGATTTTTTGCATAAAACTTTTCTTTTAAATTTTGTAAATAAGCCATTTCGATGGGGAATTTAATTCTATAAAATTTTTCCTATGAACTATACCGAAATTTTGCTTCGTTTTCGTGCTATATTTAAAAAACTGCAAAAGTGCATTTTCACCCCTATCCTCAATTTCAACCCTCTAATTTAATAGCACCCCATCTGGAAAAGTGTTAATAAAATAAAGTTTTGGTTTATATCTTCCAAACGCAAGTCAGTTGTTTTTATATCTATTTCTTTGATTTGGCAAGAAATTTTCCTAAAACTTTGGTCTTTACTATTTTTCTAGATAGGATCCATTTTAACTTAACGTCACTGGAGTGCCCCTGTTGTCGACAGTATTCGTTGTCAACATAATAAATCGTTAAAAAGCGATTTAATAAAGGAAATACTTGTTTTAAAATACAATTAAGGTTGGACGAAGGTACAATAGTAGTACATTAAACTCATAACAACAAATGATTAAAAAAAAACATATCGAAGAAAATACATTTAATATTGGTTAAATAGTATACTGGACACATCTTCTTTTTAGTAATTTAAAAAGTCATCAGCTTTTATGGCCATTCCCAATTTCAGTGATTTGGATTCATATATTCTACTTTATACTTTATTACTTTACTATTTATTGCTCATCAATCTTATACTTTTTAACTTTTTTATTGCTATATTTTATTATCTTCCCTTTAATTACAACTCTTTTGTCATCCCTTTCTCTTTATCATTATCCTATCTCTGTTTTGATGATGTCATACTGCAGGATTTTTTCTTTCTTAGATGATTTTGAAATATCGCACATATTTCTTTATCTTGAAAACTGTATCGACTATTATGATGATCTCGCTTCTCTTTAAACCAGTTTTTGCCATATTTATATGAAATTTTCAATTTTTAAAAAGAAAGGCCATAATCGACGTCTCCTGATTTTTTCTGCTAAAAAAATTATTTAAAAAAGACATGCTGTCAATTACTAATACAATTTTGACATAATACATAAAATCATTAACTGATATTCTTAGGTGTTATAAAATAGTAAAATTCTGACCTTATTATCGACATAGCAGTCGATATTCAGAACAGAGTATAAAAGTATTACTGTGGTATTAGTATTTATTTATACACAAACAAATTTTGACTTATTTTGACTTAAGTTTTAATCTCTTGAGATACAAATAAGTACTTGTAAGTCATGTAGACAAATATTGTGATTAGGTGACATTAAACAAATTACTACAGCTTAGTTATGGTACGACAGACATGGCTCTGAACTTTGTGTTAACGTTTTTTTCAATACGATGCACCTATTTATTACAGCGATGATCTTATTCCAGCAAAATGTATCTAGAAAAATATTTTTTAAAGTGTTTTTACTCCGAGTGTGTTCAATTTCTCCATGTTTTCCAAATTTTTTGCTTCGAAAAAAAAAACGAAAAAATCGTAATTTCATTCTAATTCTTCCAAATTGTTAAATCTCCAGTTCTAGATAACGAGTCTACAAATTTGTACCTGCTGAAGTAAATTCAAGTACTTTGTATTTGTCTTTCTGAGGAGATACTAATTAGAAATTGTAACAGAAGGACAAAGGAAATAGAGGTCAAAGTTCTAGGGTCTTCAAAACAATTACTTTTAACCACACACCGTAACAGAATATCTCATATTCCCACGATTCATAGGATGTGATTAAATATATAAATTTTCCACTTAAGCAAACACCACTCTGAAGATTTTTTATAGAGGGTGTGCCTATTTAAGTCTTGAAATGGCCACTGTAGATTTAAAATTGATATTAAAAATATGTGAGTTTGGAACATAAAAAGGAGCGCCTCCATCTAATTTTACTGGAATATTTTTCGATTGATACGAAAATATTCCGCTAATAGAGGAAGTTCGTTGATAGTAAGTTTCCCTTTTGATAAGAGCAAATTGCACACTGGGAGGAAATCCGGAAAGAAAATATATCGTACGCCAATTATCTTAAACTCTGACCGCAGTGTAGGTATTTGATCGTGGAATGCATTTGATCAAATTCCAAACCGAAACCTGATACTTTTATCTATATTTAAATAGTAGGAAATTACTTACTATTATGAAAAATGAGCATTTCTAAAAGTCTACGGTACATTGTGTTGCAATATTCCATCAACAAAATTGTAACTATACAATATTTTGATGACATTGTATTTAAAATCGCATTTACATTATAAAAATCTGTATGTACTCGTATTTCCACGAGAGGCGATACCTTTCTGGAAACTTGTTATCCCGATGGAAGATTTAGTCCTTACGGTGATATATCTTGTGATAATCTGTGTTATAAATGACCAACCAGTTTTTATGGTATACTTAGACACGCTTTTGAGCGAACAGTGAATAATGTACTTTTTTGCTTCAAGAAATATTCATTGTGAAGGCGTGAAAACCCAATTCTTGTCTGGAAAAAAATATATATAACGAGAACATCTTGTTTGCTTCAATTCATAAGGGCGGATGCCTAAAAGTTTACTTTTATTTATAAATCTTTGTTATTCATGCGTTTTTTTACAGAAACTGGGGATCTAAGATCGGTAATCATTTGTAAACATTGTGGTTTCTACCAAGTCAGTAATATAAAAGCCTTACCCATATCGAAAAGTTAAAGAAACTGGAAGCAGAGCACTGAAAATTCTTTGTTTATTGACGTTTGTCAGTACCTACGGAAATATAAAGTAGTAGTAATATGTTTATAATAAACATTTACAATTGTATAAAAATTGTTTTTAATACCATGTAATAATTGACTAAAGGAAGTTGTTCCTTGGATAATATTAAACCAAAAAGTCATAATTAACTATTAGTCTAAAGATGCAGGTTATAGAAATTTAAAAATGTCATATTTATTCCAATATCTTTGAAGATGCTCGACTTAGATCGATGAAACGTAGGTTGAGCTTTACCTAATTGAAAGAAATAATTTACTGAATTAGTATACAGGGTGGCCAAATGAAAACGAAACAGAGCCATTTTCAGGATCTGCGTCAAAATTGTATAAAAACGCTCAGACCCGTCGATTTTAGATTAAAGGGGGCATTCTTTGCTGGTATTTTTGACTCCGCCACTTTCACCCCCAAGCAAGGGTAAGCATCACCCCAAAATATTTAAATGGCAGTGGGGGTTGAGTAATATTTCTTTTGAAAGCTCTTACAATTCTCTTTATAACAGACTTTAAATTTTATAATTCCGCCCAATACTTATTAAGAATTTTGATTTTAAAGTTGAAACTTATGTACAAACAATTAATTAGTAACGGTAAAAATGTCAGTCATTCGAGTTACATTGGTTTTTGGCCATTTGTTATCACTCGTAAAAAAAACACAATTGTAAAAAACAGAAATGAATGCTATACACACACAATGAATGTAAAATTAGTGGATTCCAAATTATTTTCTAGTATTATTTGGAAGCGTTGGTTGGTAGTTTATTTAATTGTGTTTTTGAAAATTAAACACTATGGTTTATTCCTTGCGTAAAGGGTAGATATCACTTCGCTTTACTTTATGAACAATAAATGTGCGAATAGAACAGCTCAGCTATTTAATGAACAACATCAAGATCGACATGTCAGGAGGAAATATGTTCTAGAGTTAGTAAAAAAATTTCAAGAGACAGGGGACAGGGGACGTAGCCAATAAAAAACGAGAAATTGAAAAACCTATAATTAATGAAGCTAGTGAAGTTGCAGTTTTGGGATAAAAAAATAGATAGATAAATTTAGTTATTTTACAAAATGAATGAAATTGGGAATGATATGAAAAAACCCAAAAATTGGAGCCAATTCTATTTTTACAATTACCATCAATAAATTAATAACGATGTAGTGTGTTATATATAACAATCAGTTTAAGATCAAAAAATGTATCAATCTATGTGAAGCTACTATAAGAAAAGAAGTATCTATTCCGAAAACATGCCATTCCAAGTTACTATTTATCACAAGATTGCATAAATTAAATATAGTCACTATTTAAAGCCATTTTCTGTTGGTATTTTTTTTTTTTTGTAAAAACCACATATTTTAATATTTCGAATTTCTGGAAAATCTTTATAATTCGTAATAAATTTTATGTCTTAACTATCTTTATGGATCGAATTTTTAAGGTAAAATGTAATTTTCACCACAATTTTTGCAAGCTAGAATCTACGAGGTTTTGGAAAAAGTAGCTTTTATGGCAAAGCGCGAAATATCAATCAATGAATCATCTCGGATGTTCAACAGTCATTTAGTAAATATTTGAAATTGTACGCATTTTTTAAAATTTAACTTGAAATGTTTGGGATCCCTTGAAATTCGAATTATGGAGTATAACTTTAAATCGCATTTGTCAACAATCCAACCATCGGCGCAGTAATTTTAAATTTTATTGGAAGCTTTGCTCCTCATTTCTCAAACAATTATTTGAAGGTTCCATTGTATTTAAAAATGCACATCTAATAAAAATAAGAAATCATTTCATATTCAATTTGATGTTACATACAGGTTAACCAAAAATAATTTTCTTTGAAGTAGTATAGTATAAGTATATTTGATTATTTGCTTAGTTTTGTTTTGAGTAAGTTTTGATTACATTTTTACACCTAATTTTGACTCGCCTTATAGGCATATAATTTCATTCATCGCAAGGATCCCATTATCCGTTGGGTTACTAAAATGAGAGCAATGTCATTATGCGAGTGAGAGAGTTCTGGAAAATCCATCAAACTCGTTGAAGATAACACAGGGTATTCAAAGATACGTGTGTGATTGTGCAAACGAAAATAGAACCGTGGGTTGTTGTTCCCATATAGCGGCAGTTATTTACTATTTGTCACACGCCCGTTACAAATCCAAAATCTTAAAACAGCTGAAATATTGACTTCCATATTTGATGAAACTTGAGTAAGTACAACTATTGAAGAAAATAGTGGTGGTAATTAAGCTCGAATTCTAAATAATTTTTATAGTTTGTAATTATATATATACTTTGTATGATTGTTTCTGTCAAATTACACGTCTTTATCGTTTTTAATTGAGCGAAAATTCTAGAAGAAATCTATAATATGTAATTCGTAGATATTTATAAATAGCTTCAACCTCATTAAGATATTTCGAGTAGTTTAAAAAAAAAATAATTTAACGTTAAGGGTTGCCACCGCCATTATTCCCTAATTAACGGGGGCAGAAGTCTGAAATTAAGTGTCAAGATGTTTTAGGTGAAGAACAATAAATACAAGGTAAGAACTCTTCATTAGACGCTGGTGCAGTTTTCATATCCTTAATCGGCTATACCTTTCTCCTAATGGTTTTTACCCTTACTTGATTAATCCGCTCGCCATTAAAACAAAAATATAGCCCACTGAATTTTGCCTCAGTGTGATTGATTGTTTCATATTTTCTTCCACCGAACCATACACACAATCATGTGAAATCTGATGAGTTTGTTTACTCCATATTCTCATGCACTACAATCGCCCCTTCCTATACAGTTTTATCTTAAATGCAATAGATGTAACTATATTCTGCAAAATTTAACCTGAAGAAATGATAATAGTTCGCAGATCGATATATTTTGCTGTTGCTACGGCATGTTAATAACAACGTTGTTCCAGTGAAGCAAACCCTGTCCAGAAGAATATTAACAATCGAATGACGGCTTAATTGCAATGCCGTGTGTGAGTTCGGCATATGTTCTGACTGAATAAAAATAAACGATTCCTATAATTATATCTACCAGTCCGAACGTACATACGGAAGAAATATCGAATTACGATATACACATGACAACTATGTACGCGTAGTTATCTTTGTTTCTATTCAAATTGATTAAATGTGTGTGCACTGTCCACTTCCTCTTCTGCCGCAAGCTTTGAATAAAACTACGTAATTTTAATAATCGTTTTGGTAACATTAAATTTTGGTAAGCAACTTTGAAGTTGAATTTATTAAAAGGTTGTAGGAACGAGTCGATTTTTAATTGAGGGGGACTAATTTTGATATTAAATATAGTGTTGTCATATTCACCCCCAACCTTTGGTCAAATGATACCTCATATTTTAGAAGATGTAATGGTTTTTAAAAGTATATAATTTATTATTAGCTCTCGCTATTTTTTACATTATTTTAAAGAAAAATCTTGTATTCTTGTTGTTCTAGCATAAGCCTTGACAATGTCCAACATGTAAAAATGTCTGCTATAGAAATATTGTACTATTCCCATTTTATTAGGATTGTTTCTTCAAGCACTTGCGAATAAAATTAGTAAATCGACTAATTATTTACAAAAATCAAAAAAAAATTTAGAAAACAATATGTTCTTAGTCTTATAGACATTTTTAATATGTCATATACAGGGTGATTCAGCCATAATGTTATTAATTTTAAGGGAAGATACCTAGCGAAAAATGAGTAGAATAAGCTATTAAAAAAAAATTAAATGCATATTTAGGGTGAAAAAAAATTTTCAAATCATTATTTAAACTCCTTTTCGGACAGCTCGTGACCGCTGACCCATAAAGGTTTATCGAGAGTGAATCTTGACCGAAAACAATATTCGGTCATTAATCTAGGTTTTAATGCGTTTTTAATCCGCTGTAAACGACAACGAATAAACAGAGCTTTTTACCTTAACACGTGAATGATTAATATATATATTTTTTATATATTTTAAATATTAACAAGTATTATTCATTTGTTAATGAAAAGAAATGTATAAGGGTAATAATTGTTTTAGAATATTTGGTTAGTATATTTTTATTTTAGTCTTTAGAATTTTTAATATCGTTAATGTTTTATAATTGAATATGAGTTTTTAAAATTATGTTCAATTAATTATTCAGTTTAGTACATATACCTTATTATGTGACTTAGTGCTTTTCAAAGAGCAGTATGGTACCTACCTAAGTATTTAAAATGACAGTACACTTTGTTAATAGAGTTGGGATCAGCTGCACTTTGATTTTGAAACCAGTAATAAAATTCAAGACGACTAAGGAAACCAGCTGTTTCTCTTCAACTTTTGAACACTAGAGTCTGCCTGCGCGTTACCTGTTGCTAAGTAGAGCGTCGAATTAACGGGAGTTAAAGGATAATTTGCTTATATTTTTTTTAAATGTCGAGTAAAATATTTTTTCGAATTTTTGTCTTTATTAGGCCTTCCGAATATGTGGTTAAAATTAATGACATTATGACTGAATCACCTTGTATGTGTATTTTGACGCACTGAACCGAATCCGTCATTATTTTTACTCCAACACCCATAGGATTTGAGTAAATCTCTAAAAATGGAAGATCCCAATAAATCATGGATAAATCGATCCAAAATTATTTGGACCAAATAAAGCCTTCATCTTATGTATTTTAATGTGCTTGAACATTAGTTAGTCTTTCTGGCCCTCCTCAATCGAATTATTTGAGAAAAATATCCGAAAAAATATATCGAAATTTGGGCCAGTCTAAGTCTTATTCCAATGTATTTTGACGTGTTGAACGCGAATCTGATACTGGTTAAGCTTGCTGACCCCTCCTACATAAATTATTATGAAAAAAAAAACCGAATATGATTGAGACCTCGATTTGACCGTTTAAATCTCTTACTTTTGTAACGTACTCTTTTGTCCTCGAACGAAAATTATCCTGACTGAAAAATCATAAAAAATAGGACTTTTAGGGGTCTCCTAGAAACTCACGTGCCACATTGAGAATATTGGGAAAATGACTAAAGTTAAGTTTGCATTTTCATTTACTAATGTTAAGTCATTTTCCCAATATTCTCAATGTGGCACGTGAGTTTCTAGAAGACCCCTAAAAGTCCTATTTTTAACAATTTTTCAGTCATGTTAAGGATAATTTTTTTTTTTTCTAAAAAACCGTGCCAGGACCTTGTAGAGAATTCATTCAAGTTTCTGAAACCCACCGTCGATTATCTGTGCAACCATGGTTTCTGAGATATCGATGAACAAAGAGAAAATGATCCATTTTCATTCAAAGTCGATAGCTCAGCGAGAAATGGTCGTATCGAGACCTAAAAAAAAAAGAAATTGAAGCTAAATGAACAACCTATCTAATCCATAAGGTGGTTAAGTTGGAAAAATTTTTATTTTTTTCCATGATATTCATTAAGATTGCGCGATACATGTTATTTGAAATTTTTTTTTTGCAAGTTCCAATAATTAGAAACTTCAAGCTTCAAATTGCTTTTCTTTTTTACTCCGATACGACCATTTTTATCAAAGATACAGCCATTTGAAAAATCGCCGAAAATTTAGATTTTTTTTGATCCCTTAA
The DNA here is from genome assembly GCF_000390285.2 of Anoplophora glabripennis. Classification (NCBI taxonomy): domain Eukaryota; kingdom Metazoa; phylum Arthropoda; class Insecta; order Coleoptera; family Cerambycidae; genus Anoplophora; species Anoplophora glabripennis. The sequence continues at coordinate 584,230 of NW_019416296.1, forward strand.
TTTTTTCCACTAATTTATTACAAATCTTCGACTACTTAATTTTGTTACACATACCTGTGCGTATTCGTCCTCACTTCCTCCCGTTTCACTTTCTTCTATTTCAGTTTCACTTTCCTTTGTTTCAGTTTCACTTAATTTAGTTTCAGTTTCACTTTCTTCTGTTTTAATTTCACTTTCTTCCCTTTCCGTTTGTCGCTGTTTTCGATTTCCTCTTCTTCGTACTCGATCATCCGTCGAACAACTCTTTTCATCATTCAGGTCTTCTTGCTACTATTACTGAAGATACACTTGGGCATAGTATTTTCGATCTTTTTTCGCGTTGAATTTTAAATGATCAAATAAATCGTTTCCGGCTGGTTTTAAAAAATGTCGATATAAGTATTTTTCTAGCAATTTTCATACTCTTACGGCGATATTTCTCAAGTAACTCGGTTATGGAGATCCAGAAAGACGAAATAGTGTTCAGCGCATTAAAATATGTACATATGGTTAAGACTTTATATTTTTTGAAAACATTGCTGATGTCCATTAGTCAGCTTTTCCACTGTTTTCGAGATTTTCAGCCATTTTCAGTGATTTACTGTGAGTACTGAAGTAAAACTAATGACGAATTCGAATTCAGCGTCAGCTCACTTTTTTTTCATTATATTACTTGCATTCCTTTTTTTAATTTAATTTCAGTTGTATTGTAATTGATCTTAAGATTATTTGGTCGTTCTTGGCTTACTATTTTTTAATGTAGGAATATCTTTTTTTTATAAATAACTCTTCACGGAAGCATTTTTGGTGCCAATCATCAACATATTTAACGACAAATTCTTAGCTAAGTTTTCCGAGCAGAACCCTCTGTATATTGCATTGGCTATTCCGCGGTGTAATTGATAGGTACTTACGCAAGCACCGAGGAAATGTCCGATGGTATCTAATTCCTGGCACGCTTCGCATAATTAATGGCTCGCAATTATTTGTGTCATAAAACATCGTTTATTGCGCCCGAAATGGAGACCGATCCCCTCTCCTTCTGTCACCTACGCTACGTATTTTTTTCCCGTTCGCAGCCGGTTTATAGGAGTGAGCTATGCCCGTTAGATCAATAAAGCGGCCCAAAGGAAAGTATCCCGCCAGCGCTCCCACCTCAGGTTAACCTATATTATGGTGCCAATTTGGTGGCTGACGGAGGAAATGTCAGGTGTGATTTTATTATCCCGCTCGGGTTGATATGTGTCGGTATGCCAGGACAATGTATTATGCATGTTCTGTATACAGTGTGTTAGAACTGCCGTTTTCTCCTACGGTTTTAAAGGGTAGAAAAAGCCACCCTTAAGACTTGTTTCATATGTATCTATAGTCTGATTGGAAATGAAAGAGAGTAATAAAATCCCGAGATAAGAACCGTCCATGGGCGTGGTAATATTTCGTTTCAGGTAATTATCGGGTAACACTAATGCTTACAAAAATGACAGGGATTGGAAAATCGACTATCTACAGACTTTTAAAGGAAACAAAAAATGAACAAAATACTGTAAATCCCCCAAAATCATCTACAGGGAGGTCAAAAGTCGTTATAGATGATTTCTTCAAAAATGTCATTCGCAGAAAAGTACACTCATTTTATTTTAAAAAAGAAATACCAACGCTAAACAAAATTTTAAGTGAACTTTCAGAGGACAACGATTTGCCAAAAATCAGTAGAAGCAAATTATGGGCCGTCTTACGAGAGTTGAATTTTTGCTGGGAAAAGCAGAACAGGAAGTCAGTTCTTATCGATAAAGATGAAATTATTTGTTGGCGAAGATCCTACTTAAGATCAATTAGAAAATTCCGTGACGAAGGGAGGAATATTTATTATCTAGACGAAACTTGGGTCAACGAGGGATATACTGTAACAAAAGTATGGCAAGATAAAAATGTAAAAAGTTTTCGACAAGCATTTTTGGATGGACTTTCAACAGGGTTCAAGGCACCTTCAGGTAAAGGGCGAAGATTAATAGTGACACATATAGGTAGTGCCAGTGGTTTTGTAGATGGCGGTTTACTTTTATTTGAATCTAAAAATACAGGTGACTATCACGAAGACATGAACGCAGATGTTTTCGAAGAGTATTTTACACAGATGTTGGATCTTATTCCTCCGGGGTCTGTAATTGTCATGGATAATGCCAGTTACCATTCACGGCAGACCGAGCGGACGCCTACGACTGCTTGGAGGAAAGCCGATATAATTCAATGGTTATCCGGAAAAAACATTTCTTTTGAAACAAATATGGTGAAAAAGGAACTTTTGACACTTGTCAATCTTAATAAAGATCAGAAAAAATATGTTATCGATGAAATGGCAACAAATCGCCAAATAACGGTACTACGGTTACCACCTTATCACTGTGAACTTAACCCAATCGAATTAGTCTGGGCGCAGGTAAAAGGAGATGTAGCGCGAAATAATACGACGTTTAAATTAAGTGACGTGAAAATTTTGTTAAAAAATTCCTTGGAACGAGTAACTGCAGATAACTGGCAAAGATGTATACATCATGTACAAAAAGAAGAGGAGAAAATGTGGGAACTCGATAATTTAATTGACGTTACTGTGGAACCTATCGTTATCAATCTAGGAGACGAAGATAATTCATCAGAATATTCAGAGGATGAATTTTAATATACCTACTTTTTTATTTTCTTTATTGTACATTTATACAACACTACATTTACTCACCATAATTTGAATTTTCAAAATACATATATTTTTGTGTGGAATAAAAGTCTATTCATTAAATTTAAATAAATATTTTGATAATAATATTGAATAATTTTATTTGAATTACTAAAAACCCTCTTAACCCGGTTATGATGCTTAAAGTAGCCTCATGTTTTGAAATGCTGTTTTTATATTGTTTACTTATAAGAGAAATGGACCGAGAAATTGAAGCGGCATAGACAAAGACGGATTGTCGGGGATTAAATTTTAGCTACCTGCTACAATTTAGTACAGTCCGATCGCACAAAGTTTTTTTAAAAGTACACCTCATCTATACCGAAAATGCATAATATAAAAATATTGAATATAAGCACCAGTACTACATTTATTTACGATTTGCATACATAATAAGCTTTTATTACTCTCTTTCATTTCTAAACAGACTATACTCAAAAACTCATTTCAGATAGCCTAATTCATTCTAAACAAAAAAGGTCTCTAGCAATGTTTTGGCAAAACTAACGATTTCTGATCAAAAAATTGATTTAAAATCAATTACATGGCATGATTAGCGTAGGTTGGTTCGAAATTTTATAGAACTGTAATTTATTTAGTAGGCGACTGTCACGTTGATATTTTGTAATGGCAACTTAATTGTTATTAGTAAGGTTACTGTTATTTTTATTTGCTGATATACTGAGATCGTTGTGGGAACTTTTTTGTGCAAATTCATCAAGATGGAGGTGTACTCTAATGTAGAAATGACCGATATGCATCTCGTTTGCGGTCTTGCTTTTGGTAATTCCTTGGAAGAGTCTAGCTAGAAGATATGATGAAATTTATCTTCAACGTGCCTTACCACATAAAACTGTTGCCGCGGGATTTTCATAACCGTCTTGCATTTTCGAATTGGATATTGGAAGAGATTGGACAAAATCCTGATTTTCTGGTGCAGGTCTTATTTACCGAAGAGGCACATTTTTCTAGGGAGGAGATTATTAATTATCACAACAACCACACATGGGCTCAGGAATAATCCACATGCGATTTTTTCGCACTTATTTATTGATACCCTGGATTTAATAACTAAATTTACTAATCCAAAATTTTAATGATGAAGCTATTTGATTCTTCCCATCGGACATTTGCTTGATTGATAGTACTATCACTAGTATCAGAATCTGTCATGTTACTAATAATTAATTGTATCTACTACTGTTGCCAATATAAATATAAACTACTTTAGTTAAATTTCAAAAGCCGGAGTATGGGAGTATTATTGATTGTAACTTACACCCACTCTCATAGTTCACCTACAATTGCTTGCTGAAATCCGATATGATCTTCACGACCACGAATAACTCGGTTCCTTTTCTTGATTATTGTTTCTCCTCTTGAGATCCTTGCTCCTCGCTCTCACTTAATTTTTCAGATCAGATAAAGATGGTCGCTGCCGCTGCAGCTTCTTATTGCAGCCTTCTGTCTCTCGTTCAAAATTTTTCAATAGTTTTCGATCACGTCAGGGTCACCAATTTCGCAGCCATCGTCAAATCACAATCGTAATAATAATCATTATTATATCCTTGGATACCCTTCAACAATCACGGCGACTATGGAGTGAACGCAAGTTTGCCCGCAACAGTAACCTTTAGAAGTTATTTTAATAACAGAATCATTGGACCATCTTCGCGTTTAGAGAAAAATACATACCTATATTGAATATGTTCAGGATAACCAAAAGCATATTGCAGTAGGTTCATTAGTCCTTAAATGATAATTAAAATGAAAAAAAAATGCGTTATTTTTCTCGCAATTTTGCGTTAAATGCTCATTAAATATCGAAAAAAAATCAAAATTTTGAAAAAAAATTAAATTTTTCAAAATATTTTTTACGTTCCTTTTATTTCAAATGTCCAAATGTTGAAATTAAAGAAAAATTGAAATTTTGAAAGAAAATTTTACTGAATCATTTTCTGTGCAATTTTGCTGCGATTTTTTTCTTCGTATGCCGTATTTCATCCAGTTAAAATTAATTGCATTAATATAAGTTCATACCCCCAAGTGAATCTTCATACATTTTTATACAGGTGTTGCTATACGATTTATTGGTCCTTTTTTCGAAAGCTCTTAAGCCTTTAAAAAAAACAGTATTTTTCAAAACTACCAATTTTTTTCAATATAATCTTAAATTTTATTAACAATTTTTTTTGACATTTAGTAAGTATTCGATGTGAAGTTGTGAAAAAAATAACGCAAAAAAAAAATTTGAAAATTTTGATTTTTTCAAAATTTTGAATTTTGTTTTTTCTATATTTGATGAGTATTTAACGCGAAATTGTGAGAAAAATAACGCAAAAATGTTTTTTCTATCTTAATCTTAATGAATCATTGATGTTCAAAGAGCAGTAAACAGCTGCTTCTTTAATTTTTTATGAAACTGACGTTCCAGGAAAGGAAAAAGGTTCGACCGATCGATTTCAAAATCTACAGGCCTCATGGGCATGTATTGAGCTAAAAAAAACGTATAAACATTGGTACTTTTCGCAATATTCGCAAAGTAGTCGTTGATTTTCCAAAACCTCAGAAAAAGTATTTTTTTTGCACTTATTCAAATTAATATTGTATAATATTATCGGTCGATAGCCGCACGGTTTAAGGCATCAGTACTTAAATCGATGTGTCGAACTGCCCGGGTTTCGAATCCCGCGGCCGGTGACCGTAGATTATCTATACTTGTACGGAGGATTGGCGACCTCTGTGCAGGTATGGTAGGGTGGAAGAATGTTGGCTTGGGTCAATGTGAGAGATTGACACCGGTTGGCATTTGACCACCCCCCTAATTAATGAGGTTTTCCAGGTTTCCCTCATTCCTGCACTGAATGGTGGTTAGGGCCTACCAACATAAGTCGTTCCTGGGCGCAAATGCGGCCTGCGTAATAATAATATGCCGCCTCCTCTCCCGCACAAGTCTCCGACTTCTGGGCTAATTCTCGTAGTTAGAATGAGGAGTAGAGATATTATTATTATTATTATAAAAAAAATTTTTCAAACATACCGAAAGCTCCTTGAAGAGGATTGATTCAAGTTTCCAAAACTCACCTTCCGTTCGCTGTACGATCATTAATTCAAAAGATATTGATGATTAAAGAAAAAGGTGACTTTCATGCAATAGTCGATATCTCAATGAGAAATCATCGTACAGAAAATAAAAATAAACAAAATTGAAGCTGAGGAATCAGGCTAAATGACCCTGGCATTGATTAAGCCAGAAAAAATTTTCTGAGCCCAGTTTTGAAAAAAAAAATTGAAGCATTTTTGCCTTGTATTATTTTTTATGATTGCGCCGAGTCATGTTCAAAAAAATTTTTCATCTCAAGATTTAAAAACTAGATTCTTCAAGCTTCAGGATTCTTCTTGTTTTTTCCCGAAGCAACTATTCACGTAGTTACAGCTTTTAAAAAATCATTAAAAAAATTTGGAAATTTTTCTGCTCCCGTAATATTTTTGCTGAGTTTATTACAAAATTATAAGCATAAATTTATAGTAACTATTGCAGCGATATTTCTTTCAGTAATCAGAAATCACAATAAAAACTTTCTTAATAAATTTCGTTCAAATTTTAAATTATTTATAACTTATGTATTTCTTAGACCTTAGGTCAGTCACAAAAACCATTCTTAAGAGAAATATTTATTTTGAGATTAAACTTCTCTTGTCCTTAAAGCAAAATAAACACGCGGGCTAATATTTGATCTAGCCACACAAACAACTTATTTAAATAACAAATTTTGCAGTATAAACATGACTGATTGGCCACAGGATACCTTCACTCTCAGGACCCTTGCGTGTTGAGACGCTATTATGTTTATTATATTATTGCTAAAAGGTGTGTGAATATTCATTGCTGTTTTCCTCTCCGTTTGATTTATCTCCTGGATGCAGTGCCGTAATTGGTAATTTAATAAATTGGACGCAATGTGAGAAGGTGGGTGTTGAGCGATGGTTATTTGTAAGTGCAGAGCAAGTATCTTATAAATAATATAACAGCATGGTACCAAGGAACAAATTTATTGAAAAACGCATAGAAATTACACATGCAGAGTGGAAAGTTTAACTGGGAGAAATTCTGTAACTTAATAAATAAAAGTTTGTCGCAAAATTGTCGAAGTGTTTCCGAATAGGTGGATTGGAACAACGGGCTCAATTTAGTGGCCAGCAAGATCACCCGATCTTACCCCATTAGATTTTTTAAGGGGATATCTAAAAAGCGAGGTTTATGCTACTAAACCTAACGACAAGTAGACAAGTAACGCCGGAAGTGTTAAAAAATGTTCGGAATGCTTTTTATTATTATCGATTAGGGTATTGTCAGCTACAAGATGGAGGGCACTTCAAAAATTGTTTGCATTAAAGTAGGTGCAGTACCTAAACATTTCCTTATTTAATTTTTTTCCCATACATTGTTTATAAAAGGTAACAAAAAAATACATAAAATAAGTACATCATTTGTATTTGCAATTGAAAAAGCTTTAAAATTGCTGCAATCCCCCACAATTAAAAAAATAAACAAACCTCTTTGTAATATGCCCCATTTAAAATAAAAATAGTTTCAAGAATATTGCGACAAACCTTTATTTATTAAATCACAGAATTTGTTCCAGTTAAACTTTCCACCCTGCATTTTTCTTTAACATTTCCATAATGAATTTTATTTTATTTGTTTAGAGATAGTTAAAATACTATACTAATAAATATAAATACTAATAAAGAATTAAATTAATTGGATAAAAATCCTAATTTATTTTATGGACGAAAACGATATTAATATTGACAATTATATTATAATACTGGTCGGCTGCATAAATCTATCTGGTCTTTTTCTCACTTCACGAGCTGTAACTACTTTTGAATTAGTTGAAAAGGTGCAGCACGTATTTCTTGAACTGAAATAAAACATATCTGCAAACTAGGTCGCTACATAAAATGTACCGAGTTTGGTATTTTCTGGAAATTTATACCACCTCTATGATAGTCTATTATGCGACTTAATGCAACAATTTATCATCTCTACTGAGATCCCTACCACCATAATGTTGGAAAGACAGCGTAAAAAATGTGTTGTTGCAGAAAAATCTACTTACGTTGTTGTACTTTGAATGTCTCTGCTATATTTTACCCTGTTTTATGAGTTTTTAAAGATTAATATAAAACATATGAAATAGCTTATAGACATCTACAACGTCTCCCTGAATGAGTGGAAAAAAAAACAAAAAATCGCTGCTAGATTGTAAAACAAAATGAGCCATGATTTTCATAGTCCTAAAAATTTTGAAATATATGGTTTTATTCATAAGTAAAGTGCCATTTCCGTACGAGAAACCACAAAATCGTGAAATGTTGAGTATTTGTGCAAGTTTTATGCCCTAGACTAAATCTGACATTTTGTTTGATTTTTTCCCAACAAACTCTGACTCCGGTGTCGAGGTTAAAGGTCTATGATCCAGAGACTAAAGACCGATGACCTCGGATGTCCAATAACATTGACTTTTGCTCTCCCTTTGACATTCGATTATTGGTTTTGACTCTCAAACGCTTTCAATGTTTTTCGATGCAATTTTTACGTACTTTGACATATTTTGTAATTGTTCTGATACTTTTGAAGGATTCTAAGGCCGATTCGAAGAATTTTGATGGATTTTTAAGTTGTTTTATTGCATTGTGGTGCGTCGTGAAATTATTATGTATTTCAAGACTGTCTGATGTATTTTAACTTTTATTCACTTCACCAAAGTCATCTCAAATAAGAAGTCTTCTGCAAGTCCATGAAATGTTATTTCAAGATAGACTATACTCTGATAGAAAGTCCTTCCAAAGGAAAATCATTTCCCGGAAATCGTTTCGCAGTTAGGTATTTCACAAAGGGGTTCACTTTGGAGTTCAAATACGATCTCGAAATACCTCGGAAACTATTACATTCTTCAAAATACCTACTTAATTTTTGTCAAGATAGGTATAGTCTTTCCTAAGTCATTTGAGCATGTATTAAAAACGCCTAGCAATATAATTTAATGAGTTTCATAAGCGTCTCTAAAAAAGTTTTCTGTTAAAAGTAAAAATTAATAATAATTTGTATATGTGTAGAAAATTTCTATTATATGTTCATTTGGCCAACAACATATTTTAATTATTTATGTCCTCAAACAATTTTATTATGTTGATGGTAAATTTTATGGTATTTCGTATTGTTCCGTTTCAAAAGGTCTCCAAAATGCCATGTTGTGATAATATTAGTAAACAAAATATCCCTCTTATTTCTCCCTTTCGTAATTGTAATATGAATGATTAATAAAACGTGCCCATAATAAATTAAAATTACTTGAATCACACCAAATTCCGCATTGCTGCATTGCACTGCTAGACAATTTCTCAACAACTGAAATTTATGTCCCAGTAGTCCAGTGTACGTACTGCCTAGCTCTTTGATCTTAAACTGAGATCGGAAAGACTATACCATCGATGACGCTAAATTGATATTTGTGCCTTTTTCAGTGGCGTATATATAATATTTCGCACATAGAAACTTTTCTTAATAACAATACACATAACAAAAGGCACTTTACTAGTGAAAAAATCTATCGTGCAAAAAATAAAAGTAAATACAAGTTTAGTTTTTATTCCCGAAATGCGACATCCTATCGTTTTTTTTTTTAATATTTCTTTGAGATCGCATGAAAATTTCCTAAAACTTCGATCTTTACCGATTTGTCCTGGATAGAAAGGCAAAAAATATAAAGGGAATAGAATTTATTATTGGATAAATTGGATGAGATTGGTCTAAATACTGATCTTGTTGCATTATTTTGTTCATACTTAACTGATAGATCGCAGTATGTGCAATAACGTGGTTATTAGTCTATGAAATACCCACTGAAGTCAGGTGTCCCGCAGGGATCTACTCTTGACTCCTTATTGTTTTTTTTATTCATTAACGATATTACTACTGGTCTGGATGTAAAAGTTTTAATTTATACTGATGTTAAAGTCCTTTCCAAGACCGAATCATACACTGATTGTTATAATTTGCAGCAAAATCTAAATCTTACTAATTTGTGGTGCCTTAATAACAAATTACCCGTAAATGTTGCCAAGTGCAATGGAGTGTCATATTGTCGCAAGTCTCGTGTGCTTGTTTTTGACTAACAAGTTGGACAATATTACTTATTCATGTTCAAAAAACTGTTAGTAGTGCCTATAAAACTATAAAAGAATTAAAAAATGACAGCTGTGCTGCTTCTCCGACGATACCGAGTTATGCGGGCCCGAGCGAGAAGCGAGCTCGCGAGCTTATGAAGAAAGGAGTAGGTGTATAATCCTTATAGCTACACCGCTATATATCACTACTAAGTCCTTTAAGGAAAACAGGATAGATATTTATAAGTTACGAGCCTCTCCGCGCGGATTGTTTATTTAACTCAATAATCGTTTGTCATTGGGATCAGTATCCTGCAGCCTGCCACATACAGGACTCCTGATCTCGTACTTGCCAACCGCTTTTTGTGATTTACAACTTCAGACACCTAAATTGAATTAAAATTTTCACAGATAAATTCATGATCCAACGATATTTATACGAAAACCTATACAAAATGTGAATATAAGGACGTTGTTCCACAAGACTCAAATATGAGGCCACCAAAGTGTTCTCCATAATAAAGTCAATTGTTCATGTCTATTGTCATTGATACATTTTCGTGTATCTAGAATTAATAACAGAAGTAATGGACTGAACTATAAAACTAACATATATGTATATGCAATCTCCTATATATCGCAAAATTTTTTATATGTACTGTATATTGTTAGGTGTATTTTAATTTTAGCTTGTACGTTTTCTGTAAATTTGTATTTATTATCTTTCACTGTCATTTGTATTGTATTCTCTCTGTTATTGGGTTTTGCCCCGTTGGATATTATAATAAATAAATAAATACATATTCTGTGAGCATCACTGTACAATTAATTGTAGGTACATCTGACATAAGTATCTACGATTCTAAACGAAAAGTTGGAAAACACATAAATACATACTAATTTGCTATACGAGCACTCCCCTCACAGAGCAATAATAATCTAATTATTCACGATTAAATTAAAAGTGATGTAATTTCCTGTATCAACATTACGTACTGACAAATTAAAGTGCCAACCATATAAAAAATGGGCATGCTAGGCCTACCCACAGGGGTGAATTAATTTTATTTCCCCTACAGGTAATTCATTTATCTTTTGGAAGTCATAAAAAGATTTAATTTTTTGTAGGTGCTTACCTATTCAATTTTATATATCGTCATAACCTTACACTTGAAATAAATTTTGTCTATTATGCAGGAAGTCACGATAATCCTTATTGATTTATGTGAAATACTCAATTACAGAAAATAAAATAAAATCTAGTAGTAATTTAGGATACAACATTGAAAAAGTAAAAATAGTATTAAAAATATAAAAAATCTAAACAACGCATACAAAGTTGAGATATGTTAGCTTTTAAGTATTTTCCTACAGGTTACACCAAATTACAGGAAAAACTAAGCAATAAATAAATATAAGGACCTGCATTATAAAATGTTATCAAGATATACAGGGTCGGAAAGTACCGATGGTCCATCTGCCGTTACGTGAGAGCGATAAAGTAAGTCATAGAAATCCGTGCGATAGAGAAAGGTGGCTATAATGAAGGCGTCTAATAGTCATCGCCCATTTCGCCCTTCCACAAATAAGAAGTGGATCTTATTTGTGGAAGGGCGAAACGGGCGGTGACTATTAGACGCCTTCATTATAGCCATC
>NW_019416296.1:602890-610116 GCF_000390285.2 Anoplophora glabripennis
AAACGATTTTAAAGCCAGAGTTTGGAGTTTAGTGACTTCGTAAGTTTGCATGCAACTACAAACGAAATAAAGGCTACTACAAACAACTACAAACGATTTTAAAGCCAGAGTTTGGGGTTTAGTGACCTTTCGTCAGTTTTCATATAACTACAAACGAAATAAACACCACCACAGGCAACTACAAACGATTTTGGAGCCAGAGTTTGGAGTGTAGTCATTTTTCATTAGTTTGCACTGAATTACAAATGGAATATGTGCAACTACAAACAGCTTTAAACAATTTTAAAAACATAATTTGACGTGTAGAAGTTATTATACACAAATAAACTTGAAATTGGAAGCGCTTTCTAAATTTACTCATGGCAAATTTTGAAAATAGCTCTAACTTTTTTTCCTTGCTACTACAAACGAAAATTCGTTCACTACAATCAACTACAAACGATTTTCAATAGGAATCAACCATCAGATTTAAGTGCGGCCAAATTGGGGGGATGGTTTTTTTTATAGGCCATATAACTTTTTTTTTGAGCTACTACAAACGAAAATATTGTTACTACAAACAACTACAAACGAAAATCTATAAGAATTTCAAAAAAAAATTTGAATTTTGAAAAGTCGGGTGCCAGGTTCACATAGGTCCATTTGTCCTATAGATAATGATTACAATATTCTTCAATAATTGTTAATGCAAGGGTTGCCCAAGGATGAAACTTAAGACCACTTTTATTTATTTTGTGTATTAATGATTTAAATGTAAACTTTTCTATACCGATGCCTGACTCAAGCTTTTCTTAGGCTTGACTTATCTAAACTTTTCCTTAGTTGCTTCAGAGAGAAGTTCGAAGTTATGAAAGCTGGTTTCTTGCGTTTGATGGCCTTGCTTGTGTTTCCTCACTAGTTGAAGATTGTGGCTCTTGAAGTTGTTGTTCCTGTGTTTAATGTAGCTGTTGTTTTTGGTTTCATAACTGTTGCAGTTTCTTAATTCTGCGGGTCTAATTAAAAGTTTTCTTATAGCGGTTTTACATTGACAATTTATTGATCAATTAATTCATGAAGTCGCTTCATCAAGAAATTGGACAAGTGTAATGCACCAAATTTGCTGTCAAATAACTTCATGANTTCCGTTTCAAAAGGTCTCCAAAATGCCATGTTGTGATAATATTAGTAAACAAAATATCCCTCTTATTTCTCCCTTTCGTAATTGTAATATGAATGATTAATAAAACGTGCCCATAATAAATTAAAATTACTTGAATCACACCAAATTCCGCATTGCTGCATTGCACTGCTAGACAATTTCTCAACAACTGAAATTTATGTCCCAGTAGTCCAGTGTACGTACTGCCTAGCTCTTTGATCTTAAACTGAGATCGGAAAGACTATACCATCGATGACGCTAAATTGATATTTGTGCCTTTTTCAGTGGCGTATATATAATATTTCGCACATAGAAACTTTTCTTAATAACAATACACATAACAAAAGGCACTTTACTAGTGAAAAAATCTATCGTGCAAAAAATAAAAGTAAATACAAGTTTAGTTTTTATTCCCGAAATGCGACATCCTATCGTTTTTTTTTTTAATATTTCTTTGAGATCGCATGAAAATTTCCTAAAACTTCGATCTTTACCGATTTGTCCTGGATAGAAAGGCAAAAAATATAAAGGGAATAGAATTTATTATTGGATAAATTGGATGAGATTGGTCTAAATACTGATCTTGTTGCATTATTTTGTTCATACTTAACTGATAGATCGCAGTATGTGCAATAACGTGGTTATTAGTCTATGAAATACCCACTGAAGTCAGGTGTCCCGCAGGGATCTACTCTTGACTCCTTATTGTTTTTTTTATTCATTAACGATATTACTACTGGTCTGGATGTAAAAGTTTTAATTTATACTGATGTTAAAGTCCTTTCCAAGACCGAATCATACACTGATTGTTATAATTTGCAGCAAAATCTAAATCTTACTAATTTGTGGTGCCTTAATAACAAATTACCCGTAAATGTTGCCAAGTGCAATGGAGTGTCATATTGTCGCAAGTCTCGTGTGCTTGTTTTTGACTAACAAGTTGGACAATATTACTTATTCATGTTCAAAAAACTGTTAGTAGTGCCTATAAAACTATAAAAGAATTAAAAAATGACAGCTGTGCTGCTTCTCCGACGATACCGAGTTATGCGGGCCCGAGCGAGAAGCGAGCTCGCGAGCTTATGAAGAAAGGAGTAGGTGTATAATCCTTATAGCTACACCGCTATATATCACTACTAAGTCCTTTAAGGAAAACAGGATAGATATTTATAAGTTACGAGCCTCTCCGCGCGGATTGTTTATTTAACTCAATAATCGTTTGTCATTGGGATCAGTATCCTGCAGCCTGCCACATACAGGACTCCTGATCTCGTACTTGCCAACCGCTTTTTGTGATTTACAACTTCAGACACCTAAATTGAATTAAAATTTTCACAGATAAATTCATGATCCAACGATATTTATACGAAAACCTATACAAAATGTGAATATAAGGACGTTGTTCCACAAGACTCAAATATGAGGCCACCAAAGTGTTCTCCATAATAAAGTCAATTGTTCATGTCTATTGTCATTGATACATTTTCGTGTATCTAGAATTAATAACAGAAGTAATGGACTGAACTATAAAACTAACATATATGTATATGCAATCTCCTATATATCGCAAAATTTTTTATATGTACTGTATATTGTTAGGTGTATTTTAATTTTAGCTTGTACGTTTTCTGTAAATTTGTATTTATTATCTTTCACTGTCATTTGTATTGTATTCTCTCTGTTATTGGGTATTGCCCCGTTGGATATTATAATAAATAAATAAATACATATTCTGTGAGCATCACTGTACAATTAATTGTAGGTACATCTGACATAAGTATCTACGATTCTAAACGAAAAGTTGGAAAACACATAAATACATACTAATTTGCTATACGAGCACTCCCCTCACAGAGCAATAATAATCTAATTATTCACGATTAAATTAAAAGTGATGTAATTTCCTGTATCAACATTACGTACTGACAAATTAAAGTGCCAACCATATAAAAAATGGGCATGCTAGGCCTACCCACAGGGGTGAATTAATTTTATTTCCCCTACAGGTAATTCATTTATCTTTTGGAAGTCATAAAAAGATTTAATTTTTTGTAGGTGCTTACCTATTCAATTTTATATATCGTCATAACCTTACACTTGAAATAAATTTTGTCTATTATGCAGGAAGTCACGATAATCCTTATTGATTTATGTGAAATACTCAATTACAGAAAATAAAATAAAATCTAGTAGTAATTTAGGATACAACATTGAAAAAGTAAAAATAGTATTAAAAATATAAAAAATCTAAACAACGCATACAAAGTTGAGATATGTTAGCTTTTAAGTATTTTCCTACAGGTTACACCAAATTACAGGAAAAACTAAGCAATAAATAAATATAAGGACCTGCATTATAAAATGTTATCAAGATATACAGGGTCGGAAAGTACCGATGGTCCATCTGCCGTTACGTGAGAGCGATAAAGTAAGTCATAGAAATCCGTGCGATAGAGAAAGGTGGCTATAATGAAGGCGTCTAATAGTCATCGCCCATTTCGCCCTTCCACAAATAAGAAGTGGATCTTATTTGTGGAAGGGCGAAACGGGCGGTGACTATGAGACGCCTTCATTATAGCCATCCTTCTCTATCGCATGGATTTCTATGTCTTACTTTATCGCTCTCACGTAACGGCAGATGGACCATCGGTACTTTCTTAACCTGTATATCAAACAATTATGCAGCAACTAATAATATATTCCAATTTAGCAAAATATAAAAATTGACATTAAATTTCTTTTTGTGCAGTCACAGTAAAGCAACATTTTGCTGAGTGTCTAACCTTGGAATAATGTTGACGTGACTGCAATTTTCGGACTAAAAATTTTAATTTTTCTGTTAACATGGCAAAATTAGCATGATTTTTTTTTCAATTAACGTCTAAATCAATATAACGATACAACAATGCAAGTAAAAAGTTCCGTGCGACACAATATCTTTGAAATAATAAAGAATTAAGTTAAACCGAAGAAAACAACTAATCAACACCTCTTTCAGATTAGAAACCAATAGTTCTAAAAAGCACATAAAGCAAATAACTCATGTCCATTGGATGGCTTCAATACTGTATGAGAAATGCATACTCAAGGTCCTAGCTAATGTCACATACAACCATTTTTAAGATGTCGATATTGCTGAAACTACCCCAATTTCTGACACACAACCTCATTGTTCTAGAAGTGGACAAGATCATTGTGTAAATGTCCTCAGCAAATGTGAATTTGCTATAAAATAAAACTCCATTTTTCAAACTTTCATTACCGATGGCATAATAAAGAGCATGCTTTTCTGTGATAAGATACAATCATGCTTTTAGCAACTGCACCAATTTTCTATATCATTTAACGTCAGTGTGCAACTAATAACAGTCATTAACGCTATTGATTTCTGCATGTACTTTTAGAACACCAGCAGATGACATGATGATGACACTTTCGTGATAAATTATAAATATATTAAAAGAACAAAAGCCCTAAATTAGAACCTTGCAGCACTCCCGAGGTGGCAACATAACAATGAAATCTCCGTCCACCGTACTCCACGATTTGAACTGTTTTTGCTCAGAGAAATCAGATATAATTAAAGACATTAAATTATTAGAACAACCAACTGTTTTAAGCTTCGATAACAGAAGAAAGTGATCGACACAGTGAAATGACAAATGTGGATAAAATAATTTTGCGAAATTACAAATAACAGCTATTTGCCTTAGCCAATAATAATTATAAGTGATACAATGTAACATTTAAATACATTGGATGTATTTCTTTCAAAAGTCCAGTGTTAATCATTAATACAGCTTGACATAATCTGTGAAGATAGTGAGGAAGAAAGCAATAAATTCTTCATAGACTTTTTAACATTTATCGCTATCTACAATGCGTCTTCATCTGAGAAAAGTAGAATATCTATAAAGCTGATACTTATTTGAACAGTTTAGATGTTAAAACAACGAATACAAAGCTTTATCAATACTGAGGTCACAAAATTTTGAAAGCCAGATAGGAAATTACTTTAGATTTATGAATAACACAAAAGGTATGTAGCAGCAAGTGCGTCATACACCATATTTTAAAGTTTTATCAATAACACTAATGTTTCTTTAGATTAGTGTCGCAACTGAAGTCATTAAAGTAATTTTCAATTAAAAAGTCTAGCAGTAACGTCTTAAGAAACAATATCCTGTAACTTGAATACTTGGAAAAAATGTATTAAAAATTTACACAACTTTTGCGATGTTGACGATAATGTAAAATACATCGCACTGCAGTCTTTACGACAATTTTGTTAAATATTTTCATTTTCTATTTAACTGTAACACATAATTGTGTAAAATAAATATTAATAAACTCAAAATTACATTTTCGTTAAAAATTCCTGTAGGTATATTTTAGTATTTGATAGCACTGTAGAATATTTTTAAAATGCTTTGGTTACTTTACTAATTTTCTAGAAATTGTCTTGGAGTACTGAAAAATATATGCAGGCTGACATAAATAAGTTTGCATCTGAGAGAAAAATGGCACTACATAAATTTACGCTGGAGCGTTGCGCTATGAAAATAACATCACGCTGTTGTACTATCTAGAACTTTCCGTGCACCTAACCCCCTATGCTATAGGTCCCATAACGACTCGTACTTGTGATAGAAAATAGTATGTGCAACTCGTTCGGAAAAGTTGCCATAGCGCCACTTGGGCGCTCTCCGCACTCGCTTCGCTCGTGCGTCGACTGCGTCCGCGTGGCGCTATTGGCAACTTTTCCTCACTAGTTACACAATGTACTATAATATAACAACGGAGTAAAAGCCGTGCATATAACAAAGAACTCCTGTTCCGCTTGTCAAGCTCACATCTGTCAATATTTTTTACAACATTTTAAATTACAAAATTGTGGTAAAACATGTTCATAATATATACTGCTTGCCACTACAAACACAGACACAGAAGTAGATATAAATTATAGAACTTAATTATACTTAAATTTTACTGCAATAAATGTACTTCATACATTTTCTTTGTGTAATTTACGAAAATACTTTTTATACTTGATTTAATCAAATCAATCTCTCCTTAAAAATTTTGTACATCAAATGCAATATTGCTTGAGAAATGTGTGAAATATATTTGAACACAACTTTTCTGGAACACACATCTATCAAAGGAGCTACGTTGGTTGATATATCTGCACAAAATGTTGCCTCATCATGTCGAAAAAATAAATTGCTCGAGGGTGACTGGCACGCAATATAGGTATTTTTTATGTTCCTGATAAATATATTTCCTTCACGCTAGCTTTTCTGCAATTATTCCTGGGATTTTTCATTCACAAATTGCAAAAATTAAGGTGATTTTGTTTATCAGTCATTAATGTATGAAAAATAGTGTGCCATTTGTCACCTATGTGAACCTGGCACCCGACTTTTCAAAATTCAATTTTTTTTTGAAATTCTTATAGATTTTCGTTTGTAGTTGTTTGTAGTAACAATATTTTCGTTTGTAGTAGCTCAAAAAAAAAAGTTATATGGCCTATAAAAAACCATCTCCCCAATTTGGCCGCACTTGAATCTGATGGTTGATTCCTATAGAAAATCGTTTGTAGTTGATTGTAGTGAACGAATTTGTTTGTAGTAGCAAGGAAAAAAAGTTAGAGCTATTTTCAAAATTTGCCATGAGTAAATTTAGAAAGCGCTTCCAATTTCAAGTTTATTTGTGTATAATAACTTCTACACGTCAAATTATGTTTTTAAAATTGTTTAAAGCTGTTTGTAGTTGCACATATTCCATTTGTAATTCAGTGCAAACTAATGAAAAATGACTACACTCCAAACTCTGGCTCCAAAATCGTTTGTAGTTGCCTGTGGTGGTGTTTATTTCGTTTGTAGTTATATGAAAACTGACGAAAGGTCACTAAACCCCAAACTCTGGCTTTAAAATCGTTTGTAGTTGTTTGTAGTAGCCTTCATTTCGTTTGTAGTTCTTCGAAAACTGACGAAAAGTCTCTAAAGTCCAAGCTCTCGGTTTAAAATCGTTTGTAATTGTTTGTAGTAGCGTTTATTTCGTTTGTAGTTCTTCGAAAACTGACGAA
>NW_019416296.1:613165-721615 GCF_000390285.2 Anoplophora glabripennis
GCTTCATCAAGAAATTGGACAAGTGTAATGCACCAAATCTGCTGTCAAATAACTTCATGAATTTATTCATCAAGTTCTTGACGAATTAGAGCATGTTCTAATTTTCGTCAATTTCTTCGTGAAGTTCGGAGGTACCAACCCAACAGATTTCCAGCCTCAGATCAGTAATGAGGTTATGTTATTGGAATATGTAAATAATTGTGTGGCGTCGTGCAAGTTTTGCATTGTTTTTACTGATTTGTTACTTACAAAAACTAATATTTATATAATATTTGTCAGAACGGTACCGCTGTTGTATCACTACAATTATGAGTGGAAAGGTGACATTTTTGAAATTTATTTGCTTCTTTGATTCATTGGTAGAACTGATTCATACGTCAAAAAACTTGACAAAATCTGTAGCAGTGTAAAACCACACTGTTTACCAATAAATTCGTGAATTAATTGAAGAACTTCGTCAATCTATTCATCAATAAATTGTCAATGTCAAACAGCTATTGCAAAATGTACTTTTCTGTTGCAAAGTATACATATTTAGGTGTCCTTGTTAAGGAAATTTTATTACATTTTGTAATGGTTGTATACCACTTCTCTTTATAGCATTCAGATTGCTTCGTTAGTTTGGGTTTTATAAGCAAAAAACTAAAAAATATACGTTTTTTTGCATAAAAATGTTTAAAAAAAATAATTAATGGTAAATTGGAGTAGGAAACATATAGGCATATATCTACAGACTCTCTTTTATATGATGGCACAGTCCGTTTGCTATTAGTATTTTTGTCACAAAATTATTGATTTAATGCTCTATTGATTGGCCTATATCAGCATATTGATAAAATAAATAAATGTGTGTTATAATTCATCTTCGATTTGTTAGTTGCCACGTAGTCGGTTTAGAAGAAGAAACTATTTTAGGTCTGTTCCAACAAGAGTCAGGGATTGGTTCCGAACCGTTCGAAATGTTTGGCCAGCTAAGTTCTAAATGTGTCTTCAGTGAATATATCTCAAGAATTAGTTGGATGCACATTTCTGACGGTTCGGAACCAATCCCTGACTCTTGTTGGAACAGACCTTTTGTTCTCGGACTTAAATATAAACTTTTATTTGTGGGGATATTTAAATAAATTAGTGTACCTACCTATGTCTTTCGTGAGAGTTGATATTTAGGAACTATCACCTTTCCTACAGACTATAGCAGTTTTCGATGTGCTCACACTTTTTTGTTAATCTACGTGGGTGTTTTTGTTACTTCTTTGACGTCAGATTGTATAATATTACAAAATGAAGTTATCGGTTAATAATAATTTTCTAACTTGTACCTGTATCATATAATTTTTTAACAAAAATACCATTATTCTTTATTTAATTTCCACTGAAGCTTATGCCTGGTATTGAACTAATTATTTAAATGTACATTCTACTCGTAATATAGAAAGGAAGAGTAACATCTCAACAACAGCCATTTATAAATGCGAAGTTATAGATAGCTGACAATCTTATCTTTATATGTGGAACTCGTGTCTTTCGATGTTAAAAATAACTTGTTCAAATGTAATATATATTCTTTATTATTTACGCCAATTGTTGTATGTTGTTAATAAAAAAGTGGAAGACACTTTCATTGCATGATCTGCGACAATGTATTTAACAAGGCCATCATTGATATTTAGGATAGAAAGTGTAGTAAACATGCAGATACTTACATGGATTTTAGGATTATATCAACCTCAAAGGAAACAAAAGGAACCCATTTTCAACCCTCTGCAAGATGACTTTACAGTTTTATTACAAAGGCATTCATTTCGGTTTAGCTGTTGATTACGCTCGCGGCTCGTAATTAAAACTTAATTCAATAGCCCGAAATTGTATGCCTTCGGATAGAATTGAGTGGAGTTTCTTCTGATTGAAATTTATAGAAAAGCTAATGGTTTCTCTTCCTTTTTTATTAATTTATGGGTGGTAATTGACCATACACTTATTAAAGGTACTTAAAGTAATTAGCTTTTATATTATATTTAAAAGGAAGGATACAATTTTCAATTAAAAGGTCTCAGCTTTTTTTAGAACTATTTTTACTCAAGTTAATCTTTTAATGAAACAGTTTGAGTACCAGATTTTTACATATTTATTTCAGAAATGGCGAAATTAATTTTGAGAAAGCGTAATTTCAGTTCCATATTATTGTGTTTTTTCAAAAAACGTAATTTGTATTTCGGATTAGTACTATTTAGAATATGTTAATTATATTTCAGAATCGTTAATTTGTTTAAGTATGACGTTAATAAGCATCATTTTCATTCAGTCGCAATCGCTGAGTAGGTATCCTTTTTTAAAACCATCCCGAAACAACGCGACACATTTTAGAGCATAGCACAAATTTATTTATATCCACCAGAACGTTCTTCTCTACAAGAATAATTTCAAAGTAACGAGCGTTCAAATAAAAACGTGGTCAAGTTGGTTCTGAAAATTTGGACATTGGGCGTAGCGTATAGCAAATGAACTTAAACGTCATCTGTCAAAGCGCTATATCGCCGCTATCAATTTGAATATTTTCGTTTTAAAAAGCGTTTAAAATGGTGTTTTCTCAAGAATAAAAAAGTGTTTATCATAGAGTCCTACTTTAGAAATGGACGCAAGATTGATGGAATATGGAAGTATTCTATTGAGGCATGTTTCATAGAATGTCAAAATCAATTTCCCGGCGTTGTTGAGTACAAGATTTTTCAAAGTGCGGTTCAACGTTGTGTTAATGTTTTTCGTGAAACGGGCAGTGTAACAAGAAAAGAAGGAAGCGGCCGACCTAAAAAGCGGACTGAAGAATTAAAAGAAAATGTCCAACAAATAATGGAAAATGCGCCAAGAACTTCTGTACGTGTTTTATCACAAATGGTGGGAGTATCAGTCGGTACCTGCCACACAGTGTTAAAAAAAGATTTGCGTTTGTTCTCCTATCGTTTAACTTGTCAGCAAGAACTTCATGAAGTTGATTTTCCGCGACGGGCTGTATTTTGTGAATGGTTTTTAAACAACTACGGTGAACTTCATAATATCACCTTTTTTTCTGATGAAGCCTGGTTTCATTTAAGTGGTTACGTAAACTCACAGAATATGAGAATGTGGTCTTCTGAAAAACCAGATAACTTTTTTGTCGAGGGCCCTCTACACGCTCAAAAAATTGGAGTTTGGTGTGCTCTCAATCGAAGGAGGATTTATGGACCTATTTTTTTTAATGGTACTCTTACTGCGCAAAGGTATAGAGAAGAAATTATCGCTCCTTTTGTTAACCAGCTGGAAGAAAACGAAATTACAAACTTTTACTTTCAACAAGATGGCGCAAGGGCACATACGGCAGGCGAGACGATGAATATGTTGAGGGAAGTTTTCCAAAATCGACTAATAAGTCTCAATGCTGAACATGAATTTCCACCGAGGTCATGTGATATTACGCCGTGTGATTTCTTTTTGTGGCCTTACCTTAAAAACACTATTTTTGAACTGCCTATTCCTGATTTAAACCATCTGCAGGCTCGACTTATAGACAAGATTCGTGAAATTAACAATACCCCGAGCATCTTAGAAAATGTCTTTAATTCTTTGAGGAACAGGTGTGAAAAGTGCTTGGAACAAGGAGGGGGACACTTTCAGCAGCTGCTTTAATTTATTGTTATAACAAGGAGGGGGACACTTTCCGCAGCTCCTTTAATTGTTTGTTATTGTTATCACGATTATTCTTTAAAATAAAGTTATATAGTCATTAACGTTATTGAAACTGACAGCTGCTATACAGCTCGTTGAGAAATGAGGTTAAGTTGGTCGCTATAAGCTACTCCCTACGTCCAATGTGTCAGAGCCAACTTCGACCACGTTTTTATTTGAACGCTCGTTATATTGCAAATCACGTATACCTAAACCTCCAGGACATCCCCAGAGACTACTTTTTTTCAATACAGGAGATGTCGCACAGGTTTTACTCCTTCACTTGTTCGTCCACTAAATAGAGTTTTATCCAAATATAAAAATGTAATTAATGATTGCCGTACCCGAACCATAAAAGTTTACCAGCTTTTCATTTATATGAGAGTACCTAGCTAAGTAATAAAGAGAAGTAAAGTTTTGACAGTAGTTGGAAGTTAAATATCGAAATTTTTTGCAGTGATAATGAACTAATTGCGTGGTATTTCTTTTAACGCGTATATTTTTTGTCATTTTCAGAATTATGTGAACAAGTACCACGGCAGAAAATTGCGCGATCTCGAACCCCACGTATTCGCATTGGCAGAAGCAGCGTACGCCTCTCTACAGACGGACAACTCTGGCAAGGGGCACACGAACCAAAGCGTAGTGATAAGCGGTGAGAGCGGTGCTGGAAAAACCGAAACCACGAGATTTATCCTGCAGTATCTCTGTTCGGTTACCAGCGGCGTTTCCACGTGGATAGAACAGCAGATTTTAGAGGCCAATACCATATTGGAGGCATTCGGTAGGTATCTAATATTAATATTTGCCTTAAGTAAGTTCTGATGGTGATTCTACATGGTGTACCAACAGAACTTTGACTTCCTTCGTAACTTTCCACGGAATGTGCCACGATTCTATTTTACCATGTTCTTTGAAATTGATATCCAAAAAAATCTAGATACCTCACAGAAATTAACACTCCTTTTACCATTTTCTGTAAAATTGACATACCTCTGCAGCAATTGTCCTGCTTCTTATCGTTCTTTCAAACTGCTTTTAAAAAATAGTATAAAACAACCTGGGAAACCCAGAACTATCAGGAAATTTCATAGATTTGGACCATATCAGGGGAAAATGTAAAATTTTCATGAAATATATTCATATTTCAATTGTAATCGGTCTTCATTCACAATTTTATATCACTTTTGTCGTATGTTCATTGGTTGACAGTCATTAAGAACTAATTTATTACTTATATTGTTTTTTAAATCCTTTTGAAACTATATTTAATGGGCAACTGGCATTTATACTTTTAAAAGTAATCTATAATGTTATATTGGGTGTATTCTTTGGGTCATTTTAGACCCAAATGCCTTAATAAACCAGAAGCCTAAAGTTATTGGTTTCCAAGATATAGGGAGTTATATTTGTTGAAAAATGTCACATTTTTCGATAATCTCTGAAGTTGTCTGATGCAGATTAACGAAACTTTGGGCAATGATAAAAACCTTCAGAAAAACTACGCCTAATTAATAGACGCAAGTTCCTATTATATGTATTTCGACTCCAGACTCTACAGATAAGTCTGACCTCTGAAGCAATTTGCGGAGCCCATACATACGGAAAATCCAACCAAAAGAGTTGCAGGTGCTCGAGGGCATCTAGCTGACCATCTATGCCAAGCAGAAATTGAAATTTTCACCCAAGTTTCGGATTCATCCGCAGAAACTGTCCAAAAAGCCTCAAACCGCTCCAAACACCACAAGCCGACAAGCCGAAGTAAACGACATCAAGAAAAACCGATGCTGTTGACAGAGGTACCGCCAACGATTCTCGCGGATACCCAAAATTTTAACTCAGTTTCCAATTTTTCCGCGAAATAGCCAGGAATTCTATGAAATTTAAGCTGGAACACGACAACTAAATTGTTTCAGATAGATCTAGAATAACAGCCGGATTGCACAACGGGGAAGTCCCAAGAATTCGCGGAGCCATCCCGAAGGGTGATCAAAAGTCGACTCTAGTATCTCAGTTCTGAAACCAGAGTGGAAGTTTCTAACCACTGTGAGGTCACGACCAGAATTCAAGCATATTTCTTGCCTTTCAATACGTTTAACACGACGTTGCTCATTTCGAAATAAGTTCCAAGACTATACTGAGGGTACACGACAGGTCCTAAAAACCTGAAAAACCAAAAACAGTTTATTTTTAATTCATTGATCTAATTCCAACTGGAACTAAATAGTTACATTGTATTGTAACTTCACTTGTGACTTACCAATATATTGTAAACATTTGCAATAATTAACTTTTTTCAATTCAAAACATTGTTAAAACGCGCTCCAACAGCGTCCCATCAACTCATAACTTTCTGTATAGCTACAGATGATGATGCTAAGGGATAAAGCTTAAAAAGCAGTGCCAGAAGGCATACAAGCAATGAAATAGACATAAAAATAGCGAAAAAACTAGCCAAAATGCAAAAAGTGCTAATAAATCCTAAACTAACAGAAATTGGTGAACTTGTCTACCTTTTGTATGTTTATTTCAATTAGCTTCTAAATTATAGAATGTAGAAAAGCTGACGCCACCAACAGTTTTCAGCGGTCTAAATATGTTTGATTGAATGTTTTATTTGAATCCAAGTCCTTTTCTTATTTGGGGACTTCTTCGGGAATTTTTGTGGGTCCTTCACTAATAAAGAAGACACACAAAAGCGTATTATAGTCATAAAGGACTTTTCTGTTTGATGTCCCTAATGGTATGCAACTGACTACAACGCATTTTAATAGCATGCAAACGACAAACTGCATTCACTTCCCCTCATCTATTGTGCCGCGTATTACTTTCACCCTTCAAATAAAAGGGTTTTATTGTAAACATAACAATGGAAATGCTAGTTAGTCATTTTGTTCTCCTAGAGTGAAATAACAAGGCCAATAACATGACGGACAAATACCATAAGTGTCGTCAATTATTGCGGAATCGTTGGTCGTTTAGCTGATGAGGACTTGCTTGTTCTCAACTGTTACACCAAGCCAACTATGATTATTTAACTGCTCTATTTCACACTTAGCCGAGTTTGGTGCAAGTTCGGAACTGCTGAAACGTTTAATACCCTGCTGGATGCAGATGATTGATAGACTGTGTCTGAAACTTTGATAGTTTCAGTTTCTTGCTGGCTATTCTCTGAAGTTTGTAATGAAAATAAAATAATTTATTGGGTATACAAATACCGATGGTAGAGAAAATAATCTAAAGAGGATCTGACGAAGGTTAACTATTTAACTTTTTTCTTAAAATTTGATATTACGACGGTGTTTGAGAGTTCTATACAGGGTGTCCCGAAATTAATGGGACACAGAGCATGGGTAGATTCCTTACATCAAAATAATGCGATTAAGCCAAACTTACCTTGGTCCATTTGTGGCTAATAAAAAAGTTACAGGGCGTTAAAGTTGAAATTTTGAATTAGAAATTCTTAAAATTCTTAGAAAGTGTTCAAAGAATTCTTTTGAAAATTTGGATTAGGGGGTTTTCTGAGGCGAGAAAAACGAATCCTTACTTAATTTTGCTGTAGACGCTAGAGAGCGCAACGAAATGTACTCTTGGTTGATAAAAACTGGTTATAACTTTTTTATCAGTGTGCGTACGAAAGTTTTAATAGAAAAATATTGTTCTTCACAACTAAGGGATACTTGTTTTATGTCGATAAATTTAACCGTTTTCGATTTATTTCTTGTTTTTCTATTGGATGCAATAAAATAAAATAAAATAAAAGTTTGTAGTTACTTACGTAAAAAACTAAAGATTATTTTTAATAATAATTTAATTATATTCAGGTGGCTACATTAAATTCTCAATATGACCCCCGTTTACATTAATACACAATCTTATTCGTTTGATAAATGATTGTCTAATATTAAGTAAATAGTGTTTCTTCATTTCTTAATAAATTCGTAGCATTTAAAATTGCTTGCCACAGCTCATCCCGTGTATTAATAGGGTCACTGTAAACTTTTGATTTCAAAATACCCCAAATACTGAAATCCATGGGGTTTAAATCTGGGCTTCGTGCGGGCTATGAAAACGTGCTGCTGAGACCTATCCACCGTTGGGGAAATTGTGCGTTAAGAAAGTTTCGCACCTGTGCAGAAAAATGGGCAGGGGCACCGTCTTGCATAAAAAACATATTGTGTCTTACATTTAATCATCAATAAGTTCCTCAAAATCATGTTCTAAGAAATGTAAGTAAGAACGACCATTCAGATAATATGGCAATTCAACAGGGCCCAACAGATGATTTCCAACAATACCACACCAAATGTTTATCTTAAATTCATGTTGGAGAATGTCATTCTCTTAATACATGCGGGTTTTCATTATCCCAAACATGTTTATTTCTGAAGTTGAAAATGCCCCGGCGAGTAAATGTGGCTTCGTCTGCAAACAACACCTTGCTTAAAAAGTGTGGATCATCATTGTGTCGGTCTAAGAATCGAAGACAAAATTGTTCTCTATCTGGAAAATCTGCAGGTAGTAAATTCTGCACTGGGCTAAAGTGATACGGGTACAGTTTTTCATTATGAAATAATCTATGAATAGATTATTTAGGTACCACTACAGCCGCAGACATTCGTTGTAAACTTATTTCAGGATTTTCTGTTACACGAAGCAAAATATCCTCCTCTTGTCCTGGAGTAACAGTTGTTGGACGGCCAGCATCTCGTCTTTTAGGATTTGTAAACAAAAACTTAAAGGAATACACTATTTAACATAAGATACTTATCAATCAGCTAATTGTCAATAGTACAATTTGTTTTCAAATAACCAAAGCCTACTATGACAGTTTTACGTAAGTAACTACAAACTTTTATTTTATTTTATTGCATCCAATAGAAAAACAAGAAATAAATCGAAAACGGTTAAATTTATCGACATAAAACAAGTATCCCTTATTTGTGAAAAATAGATAGAACAAAATTTTTCTATTAAAACTTTCGTACGCACACTGATAAAAAAGTTATAAGCAGTTTTTATCAACCAAGAGTACATTTCGTAGCGCTCTCTAGCGTCTACAGCAAAATTAAGTACGGATTCGTTTTTCTCGCCCCAGAAAACCCCCTAATCCAAATTTTCAAAAGAATCCTTTGAAAACTTTCTAAGAATTTTAAGAATTTCGAATTCAAAATTTCAACTTTAAAGACCTGTAACATTTTTATTAGCCACAAATGGACTAAGGTAAGTTTGGCTTAATCGCATTATTTTGATGTAAGGAATCTACCCTTGCTCTGTGTCCCATTAATTTCGGGACCCCCTGTATAACGCTGGCAACATTGTGTAACCGATTTACGTTATGCGTAAATTTTATAGTGAAATCAGTGGTCCTCAACAAGTTTTCTATTAAAAAATCATAGGTGCATGTTTATTTTAAATTTAACTTTCTTAATCTTAATTTTTTCGCAAAAAAAACTACTTAACTACATGTTCTATACATTAAACTGCACCGCTGAAAAAATGTACAAATTTCTACCGTATTTTTTAGGTAATGCGAGGACTGTACGGAACGACAATTCGAGTAGGTTTGGAAAGTTTATGCAAGTATGTTTTGACTCCCGATGGATGATTGCTGGTTGTATTATACAAGATTATTTATTGGAACAGTCGAGGCTAACGTTTCAGGGACCCGGAGAGCGAAATTATCACGTATTTTATCAGTTAGTGGAAGAAGCAAAGGTAAGCAAAATGTTGTAAACTATTTCTCAAAAAAAAATATGTCCTACCTATTGAAATTGAACCACACACAATACGTTTAAAAAAATATGTATTTACATTTCTTGAATAGAAGAGTTTTTGAACTAATACTGGATATGTTAAGTATACAGTGCTTGCAAACACTTTAACGGGTAAATTCTACGTCATAAGTTAAAAAAGTTCCAATAAATACGTGTCTACAGTTGCTTTGTTTTCGAGATCCACGCAGTTCAAAATTAATAAAAAAAAATATTATTTATTTCAAACAGCAAACAATTGTTGAGAAAAATGAGGAATTCACAATTAGTGTTTGGCTGATCACTTACACCTTGTGTATTTTCAAAATTTACATTAAGTAAGTTTAAAAGAATTTATTTATTTTATTTACTTGGAGTTCCTGTCTACATACATATTTAAATATACTAGCCCTGAATACATCTTGTTTATTGCAGTGTGAAGACATTTATATAATAAATAAAAAACATTGCAGACGTCATTTACTAAGTAACTGTATTTGCTTATGCGTTGTTAAATTTTGATATTAAAAGAGCCACGAACAATAAAGCATACACAAAAGCTGGTGCGTTATATTTCAGTACAATGTTGAATATGACCTGCTTTTATTGTTTGCCATGCCACTGAATCTTTTTGTTGAAAAAAGTTTTACTTTTTACTGAAATTTTAATTTTGTTCAGAAGCAGCAATTTAAACTAAAATAATGCGGTTTTAATATAGACCTGGCGTCAAAATTAGTACGCTATTGAAGGTTAGTCTTATAGTTTCGAAGATAATTTGATTTTGACAATCTTTTTTATTGAAATTTCAGTTTTCAATAAAGCCCAATTTCAAAATAAGTTACAATGGGCAATAGTTAAATGTTTTATGACAATTTAAAATGCAAGAATTGAAGAAAAATGTCAGGTCTCAATAAAATACACTTAAAAAATATAATATAGACAAATCAAAACTATTAAACTTGATACACTTAAAAAATATAATATAGACAAATCAAAACTATTAAACTTGATACACTTAAAAAATATAATCAATTAAACAACAACAATAAGAGGAGAATGTACCATGGTTCTTAATGACTTTATAATTAAATACAAAGGCATTACTTTACATTTGACTACATTTAGTGACAATTTGTTGTTAATACACCGTATTCTGTAAATTTCTTATAGTTCTATAACTTTAGCCACAAAAAAATATCGCAAGATAAAGCGTAATTTTTACAAAAACATTTATCTTTGATTTTTTTGTGACATTTTAAGTAAATCTGATTAATACTTTTTGCTATATTATTAATGACAGTTTGTAAAAAAAATAGTAAAAGTTCAAGCTTATCGCTTGTAGTCCATTTTGTAGTCCGTACCATGTTACAGAATACCACCCCTGTTGTTAAATGTCAAAAGACCACTGTAAATTTTCACAAACACTCGGACAATCAGTTTTATAATATAGTTTTATTATACAGGATGTCCCGAAATTAACGCAACAAAATTTAGTTACAGCCCCCTGAAATCTGCCCCTAAGAAATCTTTTTTATATCTCAGAATCCTGTTGTACGAAAATCACTAAATTTGGTACACAGGGGTTTTATGACATGTGGAATCTGATAGTGCTACACTCTTTGACGAGAAACCCCCTTAAGACACTTTTTCGTGGGCCCCCTTATCTTTGGATCCAAAAAAATTTGGGCGCAAATTTGAATTTTTAAAAAATTATTTAGTTACAAAGCCATTGAATTTAGAAACTTTTTTGTCCTTAGATATTTTTTTCTTAAAAACTTAGACATAATTGTGATAATAAAAAATATCATCAGCAGCAAAAATAAACATCAACGCAAACAATATTGAACAAAATAAATAAAGAAGGAAATCAATCAATAGTTCTAATATTAACTTCATATTGCAGATCCATACTCCAACAAGGCATTAATTTTTTCTTGATCAATTTCATCACAGTATAATAAAAATCAATAGAAAGTTTTTTTATAAATGGGTTTACCGTATTAAAAAGGAGTAATTCTTTTCTCTTCCATGGGTCTATGAGTGAGGCACTTTTAAATTTCTTAGGGAAATTGTTTCTTTACACCTACATGTAAAATAGATTTATATACTACTTTGTTTCGGATAAGATTTAAAACTACTTCGCTAAACAGATAATGCCGCCATTAAATATTATACAGATATAAACAAACACAATGTTCTAGTGAAGTAGGTTACAGAAAAAAATGTTATTGGCAACTATCGTTCTATGATTATAATGATTTGCATTTTACTGTGATATATAGTTCAGTTTTTCTCCTAGTATGTTTTCAATGTCATTATTAAGGAAGTCAGATAGGGGTTGGTGGTTTCAAAGTTGTTGATCTATATTGTCACTGATTTATTTTGTTGTTACTACTTAAAATTTTCAACAAACTGTTGCTGTTTAATTTTGTATCTCAGTTAATAACAGGGATAATGACATGAGCCAGTAAGCAAATTGTTCAGAAAAGATGTCTCTACAGTATAATTTAAGTAGATTTTATTTTACCTGGCGCATTCTACAGGGTGTTTCAAATTTTGGTGAAAAAAACTAACCCTCTCTAAAAACTGAAATTTCAGTAAACATTTATATCCGGTTATTGAATTCAAAGGAAATAATGTCAAAATTAGACCTACCGTTCATGAAAAAAAAATAACTGAAATTTGAGCCTATATTTAGTGGTATATAATTTTGAGGGACATGTAGTATTTGCATCATCAAAAAAATCAGATTTTCATATTCACTTCTCGTTTGCAGTACAACAAAGAATTAGCTGCACAGCTTCATCTGAGAGAAGCGAAATTCTACAATTACCTCAACCAATCCGACTGCATAAGAATCGAAGGAGATTCGAGAAGACTAGATAGCTTAAGATTAGCATTTAATGTTTTGCAAGTTCCGACAAACATGTGCCACGGCATATTCCAAACGTTGTCTGCCATATTGTGGTTAGGAAATTTAACATTTGCGGATGTGGATGGAGAGAGGTGCCAACTTACCAAAGATGATGAAAGTATTATAGAAATTTTATCGAATCTGTTAGGTTTAGAGATAGATAATTTAAAACAGGTTGTTTTATTGCGACAGATTAATGTTAGGGGAAATATCACGGAGATACCCTTAAAGTTGCAGGAGGTGAGTTTTAAGAAAAGCGAAGTTGTTGCAGATGTTTACGGTATGGATTTTTTTTTAGGCAAGGGAAAATCGTCATGCTATGGCAAAAGCCTTGTATTCCAGGACTTTTGCGTGGTTGATAAATCATATTAACAACTGTACCAATCCAGGACAGGATTCGACGAGGTTCTTGGGTGTTTTAGATATTTTCGGTTTTGAGAATTTTGCCATGAATTCATTCGAACAATTGTGTATCAACTACACAAACGAAAAGTTGCACAAGTTTTTTAATCATTACGTTTTTGCCTTGGAACAAGAAATTGTAAGTCAATGATGCAGTCATTGGTTTTAATGTAAATTAATACGCATTGTTTTTTTTAGTATACCCAAGAGGAAATTCAATTCAACCACATTTCCTTTACCGACAATACCTTGTGCTTGGAATTATTAGAGAAACCGCCAAGGTGCATTTTAAGGTTATTATCAGAGCAGTGCCATCTACCGAGAGGCTGCGATGCTTCGTATATATCCAATCTACATTCTGAGTTTGAAACTCATGAGAGATATGTCAAAGGTAAAATATATTTGTACATTTTTTTTTATCATTTTATAATATCTTCTCTCTGCAATTTTCCTAATTCTTTAATTATTTTTGTTCCCTTTTCAACTGTAATTATTCAATTAGGTACCTTGTTCTGTTCCTTTATAATTTTATTCATGGATTTAGGTGAAGACCGAAGAAAATGGGAAACGGAATTCGGAATTAAACATTACGCAGGCTGCGTAACCTACAATGCCAAAGGTTTTGTAGACAAAAACAGGGATGTGCAGCAAGACGTATTCTTCGACATTATTTCTAGAAGCAGCAACGAATTTGTACAGGCCCTGTATACGTTCCAAGACCTTTCGAACACTCTAGCGCAAAGAGCAGTCGCCAACGGTATCACGACAGTATCCAGAGGTACCAGCAAAGGGAAACCGACTGTTTCCGATACATTCAGGCATCAACTTCAGGCGCTCGTCGACGTTCTGCAGTCGACCACCCCTTGGTATGTGCGCTGCATAAAGCCTAATCAACACAAACTTCCGAACGACTACGATGACCAGCTGGTCCTGGACCAGTTGAAGTATTTGGGAATGTTAGACATTATTCGGATTCGGAAAGAAGGTTTTCCCATTCACATGAGCTTCGAGGACTTTGTGATACGATATCACTGTCTGTCTAAAAACCGCCTGCCGCCAGACATGACGCTAGCATGTCAGACTCTCATAGAAAGTCATAACGTACCAAAGACCGAATGGCAATTAGGAAAATCTAAGGTTTTCTTAAGGTCTCACATCCACGAACCATTAGAAGAGGCCCGTAACAAGTTGATCAAGTCTCGGGCCGTGTTGATACAAAAGACGTACAGGATGTACATCGCACGGAAAGAATACAACAAGACTCGAAAGGCAGTGCTGAAGATACAACACGCCTACAAAGGTTGGAAGTTGCGTATAGAATTTCTGAAGAAACGTAGAGCCGCTATAGTCATCCAGAGTCATTTGAGAGGGGTGTTTGCGAGAGAGGTGGCAGCAGCTCTTAGGGAAATGAGACGGGTGGAGGAAGAGATGAGGAAGAGAGAGAAGTTGGAAGCGGAGCGGTTGCAGAGAGAGGCAGAAAAGAGGGAAAGAGAGGCTAGGGAAGCAGAGGAAGCGCAAAAATTGGCCGAAATGCAGCAGGATAGTGAATTTCCACCACCGCCTGCGTTTGAATCAGAGAAGGAAGATCTGGAAGAGAGTGAAAAGTAAGATATTTTGTTACCTTTTTTGAGAGATGCCGAATATCTGTATTTTATTTAATATAATCTATTTTGAATGTCCTTTTTTTTTAGAGCGGCAGAACAGGAAATTGCCGCTTTGTCCCATATGGCGGAACAATTGAAGCACAACAGATCCGAACCCGTAACCGAATCTGTAGACTTAGACAACCTCTTCGCCTTCCTTTCTGACGTTCAGCCGCAGAGTCGTAACCAAATCATAGACGAGATAGGCGAAAAAATGGACGAACTGGTTGAGGATCTGGACGTGGAGCTAGAAACTGTAATTCAGCAAGAATTGGAAGGTCTAGCGCAAGAGCAGCAACAGCCTACGCCGCCCAAAATGGGTCTACCGTCATTACCTGAACCCACTTGTCCTCCGCCACCGCCACCTGCAGCTTTTCAATCGACTCCAGAGACACCTGCTCTACCAGTCGAGAAGAAAGAGGAAAAGGATGATAAAGACGAGCCTATCTATGAGTCTGTTATTCCCAGGGAAGAGCCTGTTCCCGTGCCTGTTTGTGTGTCGCCTCCACCGTTACCGGCACCTCCTCGAATACCTTCCGAGTCGCCCAAGGCTACGCCTCCAGTTTCAAGAACAAATAGTACTGTGGTAAGTTTATGAAGTTTTTATCCCTAAAATAAATTACCAATTCTAATTTATTTCTTTATTTCTAGTCCTTCAGATATAATAGATGGTATTTCGGCAAGCTTTATTTTTCTACAAAGTATAACGCTTGCTGAAATGCTGTATGCAAAAACGTATATTTATTCTTCCAAATTTTAGCCACCTGCTTGGAGGTATTCCCAGGAGCAGCAGCAGCAAGCGGAAGTACAAAACAACGCGGAACGCGAGCAAAGGCGTAAGTTTCGCGTAGAGAAAAAATTGCAGGAGCTGAATGAGAACAATGAAAAGGAAACGGGTAATTCGGAAGAAATATACCATGATATGGTAGAATTTGCCAACACTTACTTCAATTCTCACGAGAGGAGTCCCGAAGGAACTATCATGGCGACTTTGACTAGAAAGAGGCAGAGTTCGGAAATGATACCAAAATACGAAATGGTGACTTATTATAAGGGCAATACCATTCCCAATTCTCACATACACATGTACGATCCTGATAATATAAACATTGCTTGCAGTATATTTAGGGTAAGTTGCAAAAAAATCGACACGTAACATGTTTTAATGTATTTTGTTGAAAAATTGCAAAATTGAGGTTAGGAAATATTGAATCTAAGCTTAATTAACCTAACTAAATCTGTCAACCAGACATATGTTTTTCTGGAAAATTGCACAATTAAGGTTAGGAACATATCCATAAAAATGAATCTAACCTAACTAAATGTGACAACTGACACATCTAACTTTGATTTTATAATTTCAATAATGATAATAATACTAATATACGAAATGTTGACTTACAAGGGGAATACCATTTTCAAATGTACATGTATAATTCTGATAATATAATCATATGGGGTAAATTGCAAAAAATTTAAACATATGTAGTGATGGTGATGATATAATATATTTTTCTGGAGAATTGTGAAATTGAGGTAAAAAATTTATCTAAACTCACATAACCTAATTAAATCTGACAAATGTCACAACTAACTTTGATTTCGTAATACAGAAATGATACCCAATATGAAACGGCAACTTGCTTTAAAGGACATACAATTTCCAATTCTCTCATACGTAAAACATGAATTTTACCCTACATAACCTAACTAAATGTGACAGACGACAACTATCTTTATACTACGGCCACTTTGCATATTCTAATGAGGTAGACAATCGCACACAGCCACAGTGTGATCATGAAAGTAGAAGGCGTATGGAGTATAAAACTTGAAAAATATTTTTAGAAAAACATTAAAATTATAAATAAATTGCAGTTTGTATACACCTATCGAGGTAGTTATGTCAGCCACTTCATAAGCCGAATCGGAACTAGACATATTCAATTAATGAAAACTACAATGAACTGAAATGAAAATTCTTATACAATGTGAAGTCCAATTCTCTATTCACTGAAGATCATCCTGTGATAGGAATTGCCCCTTGAACCGTCTCAACCAAGTTTTGCAGCTATTCGCTTATGTGTACATTATGGTGATCATTGTTTCCCTCATTGGAATATGTAAAGTGACAGACAGACCACAAACAATTTTAAATTGTTTGTCTGTAGTCTGTCTTCTGGATATCAAAGTTAAGGTTTGCACAAAAATTGTCATTATTTTATTTTATGTACAAAATTTATACGTATGAAAGTACAATTTAAGGTGGCGAAAAAAAGATTTCTTTTTTCGTGTCTCTTATGAAAATATGTTAGTTTATCATGTTGTAAGAGCACCTTTAAAAAATCAGCTCAAAAAAAATTTTTTTAGCGGTCGCTCAAGATTTTTAAAAATTTCCAAAATCGTCGAAAATTCAATTTTTTTTAAATTTTTTTTCTCGTTATTTTATCATTTCCTAGGTTGAAAAAAATCTCGATTGATATTTTAATTTCTAAAGGCCACTCATAATCATTTTAACTTTCAAAGTAGTGTACCTGTTTTCGAGCGACCTCTTAAAATAAATATCAACAAACTAATATTTTTTTTATCGAATTTGATGAACAAAAGAATAGAAATAAACCATGAGACACTTAAATTTTAAAAAATCAAAAAATTATAAATATTTGATACTCACAGTGTGGTAGTAAATTTTGCCTGTCGTGATTTATTTCTATTCTTTTGTTCATCAAATTCAATAAAAAAAAATTATTAGTTTGTTGATATTTATTTTTAGCGGTCGTTCGAAAACATTGTAGGTACACTTCTTGTAAACCTTTAGAACTCTTAGAAATTAAAATATCGATTTGAAATTTTCAGAATCGCGATTTTTTTCAACCTAGAAAATAATAAAATAAAGAGAAAAATTTTTTTTTTTAAATTCAATTTTTACAATTTTGGAAATTTTTAAAAATCTTGTGCACCCTCTAAAAAAATTTTTTTTGAGCTGATTTTTTGAGGAAGCTTAAAACGTAATAAACACAAGAGGCACGAAAAAAAAATATTTGTTTTTTTTTTTTGGGCCACCCTAAAGTACATATATCTTTTTTTTTCAGTCTTGTGCTTTACTTTAATACTGGTACATACCACTTTCCATTTTCATAATAATAAAGGTGTATCTTGGTAAATAGTATAGATAGAAGAATCAAGATATGTGACATGGCTGTAAACCTGTTATATAATAATTGATTTCATAGCATTAAGAAGATTTGCTTTAATTCGTTGATAGAGAGCCATTATAACACTGGGTTCTAAAGTAGATATGTTGTTTAGTAAGTTTTTTGTGGTTAGTAGAAATGCTTAACTGGGACAAGCATATAGGAACTATATTGCACATCTCTGTTTTCTAAAACTTCGCTTTATATGTTTTTCTGAAGTTTTAGATGTAAATACATCCATCTACATATGCTTTAGATTTTGAAATATTGGAATATACATCATTTCCTTGGTGGCACTTTTCTGAAAGCTGAAAACCTCTTGTCTTTGTA
This sequence comes from Anoplophora glabripennis, assembly GCF_000390285.2. NCBI lineage: Eukaryota > Metazoa > Arthropoda > Insecta > Coleoptera > Cerambycidae > Anoplophora > Anoplophora glabripennis. Next base: position 631,101 of record NW_019416296.1, read on the forward strand.
TCTGCCCAAAATTGTTAGCAATCTTAAAACATTTTTCTCTATAGTTGGCAGATTATGCACTTGGGAATTTTTGGGAACCATATTTTTGAAATACTTCAACAAATGCCATTGTAAATATCCCATTCTTGTATCTATATCAGTCGTTTCACTTCTGATAACTAAAAGGTCACCATTTTTTAACGAACGTGACATTCATAATTATTTTTAGGACCTAAGTAAATATATTCGAGGCGAACTAAACGGAGAGAGAGAACTACAAGTAATTCAGTCTATAATTGGTTACGCCTTAGAAAGGGAAGAACTCAGGGACGAAATTTTTGTACAATGTATTAGACAGGCCACAAATAACCCTAGTTCTGAAGGAACGGAGCGTGTATGGTTACTTCTTTGCTTGTGTGTGGTTTCCTTCCAACCTTCAAAACTCCTTTATCGATACTTCTTGTCTTTCCTAAAAAAGAACTTGTCGCAAGGTGGCCGAATTTCCCAATACGTGCAGTGGTGCTTGGATAACTGTAATAACAATAAAGTTACCGTTAGGGAACATCCCCCGTCCTCAGTAGAAGTGGCGGTGAGTATATTTGGTAACACTGAAAGGTTAAATTTTCATTATCTTCGTAATTCAGGCCATGAAGAGATTAGGCACAATTGTGTGTAGATTTTTCTTCCTGGACGGCCGGACAAAAGCTATCGACGTACATCCGACGGACACGGCAGGTGACGCAGCAAGGAAATTAGCCGAACGTTTAGGTCTGAGGAACTTAGATGGTTGGGCGATTTACCAGAGTCGCCCTGACGGTGAGGAGCATGTTAGGGCACATCACTACCTTTACGACGTCATCGCTCAGTGGGAAATGTAAGTCGTACCGATATAATTACTTGATATTGATTTATAATTATGGGATAACCTGTATATATTCGATTTTATATCCTTGTGGGTTTTCAGGAATCAGAATAAATTAGTGCCTGCTAGCGGTTTAGCGACGCTAGGCAGGAGAAGCGGCCAGTCCGTCAGTGGGGGAGAAAATAGGTTTATTTTCAAACGAAGGCTCTTTAAATCTAGTCGAGAACTTAGTCAGGATCCTGTAGAAGTTAATTTACTTTATGCTCAAGCTGTGCACAGCGTAGTTAAGGTAATTCTATTGATTAACCTAATCTAACCTTACCTAACCTTCATTACTACGTACCTATCAAATTTTCAATTACTTATAGCAAAACAACATTCAAACACTTTGCCTTTATGCTTTTAAAAGTATTTAAAAACGTTTGAGTGAACTAATGAATTTATTGATTCATACTTAAGGAATTATTGTTAATTTTACTAGTTTGCTAAATTATAGCACGTGTATAGTTTCTAGTCCGTTTCATTGTTCTGTTTAATCAGTTCCCCATCTGTGGCCCGCAATGCCAGACACAACACTAATATAAAATAGTTACTATACGAGGTGTACCACCACGAACTCCATCGATGTGTGAAATGGACCGTGGGGCCTACCAAGCTAAAATATTTTCAAGGTCATCGGATTTCCGGATACCGGAAGTCGATACTAACTTTCTTATTTTAAATGGAACCCCCTGTATATTATTGCATTTTTGGAAAGAGCATCTATTTTTAAGTTGAAAACATATAGCACACTCCGTACTTAGGATTGACCGTTTCTGAAATATTTTGATTTTTAAGCAAAAATTGACAGATGCAGACTGTCAGCAAAATTTAATTTTCACGGAAATTAATATAGGTTTATTTTTTGTGTAAATTGGATATTTTGTAGAGGAAGACCTAATTTATCGAATTTGAACATATGGAAACATCATTTTAAGAAAAGGAAAATGTTTGTTCGTAAATAAAATGAAATCAACTGGGTTTAGGTATAGGGAAGCTTTAATTAACAAAGTTACACTTAATTTTAGTGCAGAATACATTAAAAAAATTAGAGGTTTCCATTTAAAAATTTCGAGTTTTCCACATTTTCTGAACTTCATATTAGATAATTTTTTTGACCACCCTGTATAAAAACTGGAAAATTTTCATGTCAAATTCGATAAATTAGGCTTTCCTCTATAAAATGTCCAATTTGCACAAAAAAATAAACCTATGTTTCCAGGAAAACTAAATTTTGCGACAGTCTGCATTTGTCAATTTTAAAAACAAAACATCTCGGTAACGATCAATCCTAAGTATAATTAACTTCATCATCTAGTAGATTTAATCTGGTGTATTTAGTAAAAATTTAAGTATTTCTTCTTGTGAAAAAGTTTTGGACTTTTTTGGAATATGATTTCTTGCTTTTTATTTAAAAAAAGCCGTAAGTTTTTTATATTTACTAATGTCAACATAATTTTTTGCTGAAAGGGTTCCTTTCACCATGGAATAATATGACCACATTGCAGAAGGGAATACTCGTTCGATAACTCGGAAAAATATGCCAGTAAAAACATTTCACTATATTTTTTAATTATGTGTTTCTCGCACCATTCTATAAATATATCATGCTGGCGACTGTATTTTTCAACTGATTTTTGTGGTAGAATTTTTAAACACGTTTCTAACAACTTTTCCACTTGTCTTCTTCCATCCGCAACAAAACACTGTTGGGGCTGTGACAGCGACAAACTATTTCTGATTAATGTCATACGGTAATGGCTATGTTTTGTGTCAAGTAAAACGCTTCATCTTTACAGTAAAATAAAGTGTTTATTTACTTCTGGAAATTGCTCTGGTAATGCAAGGCTCTATTTTAAGTCTTTAAGTTCATATTCCAGGGCATTTTAAAATTTTTGTTTTTAACGCAATGTTTTCGTCTAAATTCTGATGATAAAATGTCTTTTATCTACACCCTTTTAATAAGTTGACTTGTTCAAGTTCGCATTTATCAACTTAAAATCATTATAAGAAACTCATTTGTATTATACTGTGATAAAAGTAGATTCCTGGTCTGGACGCTAAATAAATTTTAGAAAGGCATTTTTCGAATTTTTTAATTTACAATTGCAAAATTTATAGTCATTTACTGCTTCTGAAGGTCACGATCATAGTGCAATTTTTTAAATTTGGTACAATGGTCAAACTGCCGTTTTGGAGCAATCAAGAACATTGATCGTGATACTCGATTAATCTAGAAACTTTTAAGTTTGTTATACCAAAAATGTAAACAATTTCAGAATCCTTTATTAAACTTCTGGCTATTGGACAGACTAGTATTAAGGATGACGTAATTTAGCTCGATATTTCTTACCAACAAACGATTAAAATTCTGGAAATTAACTTCTTTTTAGTGTGACGATTTTCCCGTAACGGAGAAAGTCGCCCTTCAGCTAGCTGGCTTACAGGCACAAGTAGCTTTAGGAAATCCCAAAGATAATAATAAACTTGAATATTACACAGACATTGATACATATCTTCCTTACCGCATAAGTCGCACCAGAGGAGATGACGTATGGGTAAGTATTCCTATAAGAACCGATTGTGTTAACGGATGTTCTTATTATGTTTCAAATTACTAGGTACCGATTATTGCTCAAGCCCACCGTCAGTACGGAGCAAATCGTACAGAGTTAACCGCCAAAGCTTTATACCTATCCTGTGTAATGCAGTACCCTCTCTATGGCACCACAATGTTTCCCGTCACTTACCGAGGTTACTGGTCTTACGGAAACGCTCTCACTTTAGGCATAAACTGCGAGGGAATCATGTTGATAAAGAATGACGATAAATTCGTACTGAACGAATTCCCATATCAAGAAGTCGAGAGCATATTGCTAGACCCCAGCGATAGTTTCATTACGATTACCTTACAGAGGCACTTGAGCGAAAATAATCATAAGTGTTATGTCTTCGAAACAACGCAGAAGAACGAGATCGGTTCTTTAATCGCTAGTTATTGCCCGACCTTAGCTGGGTGGCTTACGGAAAGTGAGGCACCGCAAAAGAAGTTAAAGGGTAAGAAAAGTTTTGTATAATTTCAAATTTTTCTAACATTTTTAATTTCAGGCATTACAAACGAAGACCGAGTACGACTTTACCACAATCTAGTCAATTGTAGAAGGGCGCTAGTCGATCATGACATCCTTCGTAAGCCAATGGAATCTTCTGGTAGCTTCCTCCGGAACACACTTCGTAGACTAAGCAAACATAAATTGGACAAACTCCGTCAGGAACATGGTGGTGATACCGGTGAAACCTACAAAGGATTCCATTATGCTTTTTGGGCATTCAGCAGACAACCGTTGCCCCAGAGTATTAGCAGGATACCAGAGCCCGACGAACAGATCATGCTGCAGGTGTTTCAAATTATCTTGACTTACGCCGGATTGGGACAGAACGGTACGGTAAGTTTTTTGTTTATCGATACTTTTGTGATGTAAAAATATTTCAGGGGAAACTATAAGACGAGTGGAGGACGAACACGTAACCTTGCTACAAACGATCCTCGAAAGGTGTATGAGGAAAGACGGGCTATTATGCGAGCTTTACCTCCAGTTGATAAAACAGACCACCGACCATCCCGATCCAAACTCCAGAGTTAATTTGAGACACTGGGCTTTGCTGTCACTAGCTTGCTCGGTGGTGTTGCCGCCAAGTAAAGCTATTAGGAGGTATCTCATAGCTCACTTGAAACGGTGTAGCTCCGATTTCGTAACGGAGGAGGGTAAATACGCAAGGTTCGCCGAGAAATGTCTTTCTAAAACTCAGGGTACGAGACGAAGGCAATGGCCTCCTTCTAGAGAAGAGATATTGTGTACAATAAATAGGCGGCCGGTCTACGCTAGGTTTCATTTTATGGATGGTCAGTATCACTCGGTTGAGTTCCATCCCTCTGCTACTGCCAAAGACGTGCTAGAAGTTGTAAGAGACAAAATCGGACTTAATCAAGATGCCAAAGGTAAGAGTTAGTTGAGGGGTGTTTACAAACTTGGAAATTATTTTTTTAGGAGTGACTATGTTTCGTTATATTAACCTTTTAACTGGCTCGCGAATATATTAGAAAACAACTTTAAATTTGCGTTGTACGCGGGAGCACAAATGGCTCCATCTGTCGTGCTGACCCCCAACTGTTCCATTCAATTGGCTACAGTAGGAAGCGACCTACTATATTGCAGGTACTTGTTGCACGACTGCCAAACACAGAGGGCGAAGACAATGTTTTAATTGCCGGTGTTGCAAGAAACATTTACTCTGAGGGCTATAATAGCCCCTATATAACCCTCGGAGTAGTTGTTTCTCGCAACACCGGCAATTAAAACATTGTCTTCGCCCTCTGTGGGTGGCAGTTGTGCAACAAGTACCTGCAATATAGCAGGTCGCTTTTTACTGTGGCCAATTGAATGGCACAGTTGAGAGTCAGCACAACAGATGGAGCCGTTTGTGCTCCCGCGTACAATGTATTTCCTTATCGTGATGATACGACGCAAAACAGCTGGATCGTTCGTCGGTTGTCTCACCTATGACACACTGATGAGGACTAATAAGTCCGAAACTGGTCTGTGCCTGGTGGGTTAAACTGCCAAATGATCCTAGCTGTTGCACTAGGTCTTGTGAGTACAATTCAATGCCGGTAGGGGCATATAGCTCTCGGAGTAGTTGTTTCTCGCGATACCGGCAATTAAAACTTTAAATTTGCTGTGTTCAGCCCGTGTTTTTGACAACTTTGAAGGCCTAAAACCAAAAAGTTTTTATTTAACTTTTTTTTCGTAGATCGTATTTATTTATCGTCGTGATTATGCAGTCAAACGTTATCGGTGACATTTGCGGAGACCCAACCAGACAGATATTTGAATGCTTGAGGGAAAAGAGCAAGTTGATGAAGAACCACCAGCGAGTTGCCAAGTGTTTTCTCTAAAGATAATAGTTTCCATAACTTGTCCTGTAACTTTGTAACCCAAATCAAATAAAGATAATGCTAACGCATATTTGGCGCCCAACGTGGGGCAATCAGCTTCTTTTATGAAGACCTATCTTGCATAAAAAATAAATCTCCGAGTTGGTAAACACCCTGTATACCAGTAATTTTAAGTTAACGATATGATATACTGTTTCATTCATAGGTTATGCGATTTACGAAGTGTTGGGGAACTCCGAACGTAGCTTGGCCCCAGAAGAGAAAGTGTCCGACGTCATGGCGAAATGGGAGAGATACAGAGCAGCATCTGTTGCAACAGCTGCAAGTACCACTGGTACTGCTAAGAGAACCAGGCCGCAGCATCACTTCTTCTTATTTAAGAAACACCTCTTTATGGACAATTTCATAAATCTAAGTGATCCCGTGGAAAAGGAACTGCTGTACCACCAAGTCCTGTACGATTTGAGAACAGATCGGTTTCCAATAACGGACAAAGAAGCTGTAAGAAACCACAATTTTATATGTGAATATATTTTATCTTGTGAATCTTTTTGATTCAGATGATGTTGACTGCACTTCAAGCTCAATTAGAACTTGGAGACCTAGAAGAAAACATTCACGATTACCGACCGATTGCATCACACTGTTTACCCGCTCGTATGGTTCCAATATTACCCTGTGAAGGTGTGCAGATGCACCACCAATCCTTAAAGGGGATGACCCCATCGGAAGCCAAACAGGCTTTTCTCAACTTAATTCAGAGTTGGCCGCTGCATAAAGCGACTATATTTGATGTTATGGTAAGTAAAAGAAACATAATAGAGCTCGACAACTGTGTGCAGTGAGTAGCATCACTAAAGAAAATTTTAAAATGACTTTATTTTAAATATTTTATAATATTGCAAAATTCAAGATGGCGGATCCAAAATGGCCGACCAAATTTTCAAAAAATAATATTTACGCCAAAACGAGCGTTTTCGGGGTCACTGATCACGAATCCGAGATCAGATTTACAAAATTCGTTTTTAAAAATTTAATCAATTACCTATGTACGTTATTACCTGAGATTAGGCAGAAAACCCATGAATAGATCTTTTACAGAAAAAAGAACAAGACATAGCTAAAAAAAGAACATTAAAACATGATTGGGTACTCAAGTTATAAAGTAAATAAAAATATTACAGAATGAATTTCACAATTCGTAATCAGCGACCCCGAAAACCCTCGTATTCCAAATTTGGCGCGAATCTGTTAATTTTTTAAATTTTGGTCGCTATCCTGGATCCGCCATCTTGAATTTTACAAAGTTGACCTCGTATCCGTAATCAGCGACCTCGAAAGCCCCCGTATACCAAATTTGGCGCGAATGTATTATTTTTGAAAATTTGATCGGCCATCTTGGATCCGCCATCTTGAATTTTGCAAAATTGGCCTCAGATTCGTGATCAGCGACCCCGAAAATCTCCGTATATCAAATTTGGCGCGAATATGTTATTTTTTTAAAATTCGTGGTATCTGAGCTTAATAGACCCGTTTTTTTTGAGGTTAGAAAAAGAACCAACGATTCTGACCGCAGATTCACGTTCGGCGGGGTCTTAACCATATAAATGAAAATTTGAATATAGAAAAAAAAAATAGTATTTTTGCTAGCACTTTTTCGTGAATTTTTGTTATTTTTTTACCTGTTTTTTGAGGTTAGGAAATTCCTGTGATGTGATAGCTCAATTCTGACACCGGTTTCGTGATCAGGAGGCAAAAATACTGCGGATAACATGTCGCATGAAAAGTACAGAAAATTGTAATTGTAATTGTGTAATCTTTTGCAGAAGTACTTTTACATGTCATAATTTATAAGTTTTATTTCATACTAAATAAATTTTTATATTTACTCAAGTTAGTTTAATGGGGTTCAGCTTAACAATAGTATGGTAGTCATTGAAGAAGTATAACACGGCTAGCTTTAGCCATTTCATCCAGTACATTCTTCATGTATTTAACTTTTTTTTTCTGTGCAGTTGCTAATAATTTCACTTTTAACATAATGTCTATATTCAATATGTTTACTGTTCCCTGATTCCTTCTGTTCTTCATGCAGACATTGTCAATTTTTGCATTTGTCGACTGAGGTAAGGAGCATTATCTACGACAATCATTGCACTAATAGTCCAACCAAAATAAATAACCTCAAAATATCCGAGAAAAATGCGAAAAACAGGTTTTTTTCTTATTTTTCATTTTTTATTTCTCATTTCCGCAAAAATAATTTAATTTTGACGAAATTTGGTGAAAGTATACCTTTCTGTCTTAAATATCCACAGTTTTTTTTTTTATATAAACAAATCAAGAAGTTTCCGAGATATTCATTTTTTCCAGTCTGAAACAAGAAAAATTCTACTTAGAAAAATTATCGTACAGAGTTTTGCCGGTGATAATTTTTTTCGTTTTGACATACTTTTTGATGAACTAAAAAAATCTGTAATCACAGTTCAAACACATGCTCAAAAATGCAAAAAATAAAAAATAACTTGCAACAATGAATTTTTCAGTAATTGTTGATAATTTGTTTAAATTAAAAAAAATTCAAAAACTGATTGCACCATTCAAATCTACGAAAAAATACAAAAAAAAACTGTGTCTCATAGTTTGACCCAAAACTTTATTTTTATACAGTATTGCTATAAACATCTAAGTCAAATTACAAATGCACAAATGACAAATTATCTCTGGATCATTTGAGATTTCAGCAATACCTACAAAGTGTTAACTGCAAAATCTACTGTTGACGCGAAACTCGAAAACCCGAAATTTTGTAAAATCGTTTTATTTTTTTCTGTCTTTTCCAATGGCATCAACATTTTTGCAATCTGACGTTTCATCTTCGAGGGACCATCATCAGGTAAATTTTTTTAAATACATCGCTCCTATTTTTATGACAAAATCTAGTAATTTTTAATCAATAATTTAAAAAGTTGTACCTAATAAAAAATAATACGAATTTATGAAATGTTTTAATATTTCTAATTGGTATTGTTAATAGTAGTAAAAAAAACTGTTGGATATTTTGTACGGTATTGACTTTTATACTGTTATATCTTCATCCAATATATATTTTGAAAGCATTCAGAGCCGTACTCAGGAAAAATATTTAATGATAGCTAAAACAAGCTAAAAACTTTTTAGCGATTACAATAGTAATATCATCTAATTCAGAATTACAAATGACTTTAGATTTTGTCATAAAAATAGCAGCGACGTATTTAAAAAAATTAACCTGATGATGGCCCCTCGAAGACGAAACGTTGGATTGTAAAAATGTTGACGCCATTGTATAGAGCGAAAAAGAGGCAATGTAAGTATGCAATTTATTTTAAAATTCGTTTTCAAATAAAGCCAGAAAAAAAATTAAACAACACACCAAAGTGTCGAGCTCTACTAATAAATGTTACATTGTTAAAAATTTCTGTCAGAATATGCCAAAAACATAACCTACAAGCTTCTTTTGAGTATTCCATCGTTTCCATTTCAGCAATCTTTCACATCCAACTGGCCTAGAGTCTTATGGTTGGCCGTAGACCAAAAGGGACTTCACTTACTGGAACATCGATCTCGCAACGCTCTCTGCACCTACGATTACGGAAGCATCCTGAGCTATTCCCCCGCCCTCAACTGCCTAATGATAATTACAGGAAGCGACAGAAAACAAAGCAAGGTAATCTTAACCACGGCTCAGGCGTTCCAGATCGCTACGCTCATCAGGGAATATATGGAGGCGCTGCACGGGAACGTCATAGAAATGAGGAGGAACGACCAGCCCAAAAGCCGACCCATCAGCGCCCTCCACCAAAACGCTCCTCTGGTGCCCCCACAGCCTAGCTAGAAGAGGGTTACTTTCGCAGACCAAGTTATAGCGAACTGCTATTAACTTGCCGAATAGAAACAGTTGGCGTTTCCAAAATTTATCTGGTAAGTTTTGGGGGTGGCGATTGTGACGGTCTGCGAAAATTGTTAAAGTTGTGTTTACCAAAAGTTTAAAGAGTATTATGTATAACATTATTTATATTTTGTGATGATATTTGTATAAAATGTATTATGCCGTTGAGTTTTTACATTATCTTTTCTGTAAAAAGACTGATAGTCCAAATATACTTATAGCCATATTACTAATTATATTCATAATTTATCCGTAAATTATAAGATTGTCTGTTTTCTAAAATCGATCATCTCCACTGCTGACAGCTTTATATTGAAAAAACACTAATCCAAACTATGTGTAAAGTATTTTTATGATGCTTTGTTTTTGTCTAGGTTATTGTTTTTTTAAATATTTACACACAATTTTAAGAAAATACTCACATGACTTTATTGATATACAAAATTTTCTATAAATAAACTATTGAAAATTAATGAAAAATAAGTTGATATATTTAGGAAACACTTAAAAAAATAAAGTGAAAATTAACATTTTAGGTAAATGAAAATTTATCAATGTGTCATCTCCTAAATGGTATGAAAGAAAGGCAATAAAATGACATAGTCGCAGGTTTACCTGTTTTTTTTTAACTTTAAATAGTCGCGTCATTAGAAATAGGAGAACATAGTTGATGTCCCAGACTTGATATTCAAGAAAAGTTGAACAATGAAAATCGGATCTTAATATCTTGACTTGTTTAAAAAATACAGGTTGTTACGTGTGTTGTATTTTTTCTTAAATTTTTTTTAGTTTTATGCAAATTTTTGGTAAAAGAAGAAATTTAGTGTAACTTTCAGAGATCAATAAATACTTTATAGGGTGCGCCTTGATTAAAAAAAATTAAATTTGCACTTAAATCAAAAACTGTATGTTATAGAAAAGTATATAAACAAATTTAGAAATTAAAAAAAAATCACAAACATTATATTAACCCTCAAAGGTGTCAAAAGTGCGAATTGGCACCACCGTTTTTTTTTTTTTTTTTTAATAACTGGAATTTCTCAGGTAGTAGCTGCTGAAGGTTCCCCCACCACGATAATTCCTTCTATAGCCCAAACAGTCGAGCCGTACCACAGCTGGCCTAAGTCTATTATTGTCGGACAAACTAGAGAGTCTGAAAAGTCTGATCGGTGCGAATTCACACTAGTGTGACTTGTAACCTGAGGGATTATTTCTTTATTTAACTATCTACCGTTATGACCAGTAACATAACGATATTAACTTGCAAAAGAGTTTACCATTTACTTCTCGAAGGGAGTTTATAATTTTTATCATCTACACTTTAATTAATACGTGGGAACTTAGAAATGTTGTACGTTCAGAGAATGAATTCCAGACACTTACACTACGTCACTCACGTATAATGTAATCCAGTGGTTGGTTGTATAGGGTGACACTTAAGTTGGAAGAACAAGAAAACACCAAAACTTTCCAAGAAGGGTTTTAGTAACAATAAAAACAAAACAATCAAAACAATGATAACACAACAGACTCGAATAAACAGTATTGATTCATTTACACGTGACAGCATACCGAGATTCAGGGAATGCGAGATCCATAGCAAAATTTGGAAAGACTTTATCCATTATTAAATTAACCCGAGACCCTAAAACTAAGTAGACTGCTCAGTGTGGAACCTAAGGAAAAACTGCCTTTTTCAGAGGTCTCTTCTGAATTCGACTCATTTCTTGGGTTTCTAAGTTTCGGTTCTTATCTTACTGGCGGCATCCCTGAATATCGGGACGCTTTGGCATAACTATACCATGTTAGTAGTTATCTAATTGACTGAATTTACAATTGTATGGACAATTTTGTGACTAAACTGAACTTACGAGTAACCCTACACCTTCCTCTCATGACTCCATATAGCAACACGGAAAGGATTAGTCAGTCTCATTTAATATATTCTTATAGCTTGGAAAATCCGCCTAAAAACCAGCTATTTGATCTATTTATACCACTTATTCAAATATCTTGGAATTTCTACTTCTTTTCAAATGCATTTCGCGTGTTATTAGAAATATTGATTTTTCCCGTTACCATGGGCTAAACCGACGCAGTTAGTGCTTAACACATGGTTTAAGTCAACTTGTTCAAAAACATTGCTAAATTTCATGAGGCGGCCTTTTCCGAAGGATGGCTTTGCAGACTTATTACTCGCAGTGACAAACTGGCATTAGTCTCTCGACGACTTTATAGCGACGCTAAACCTACTTGAAAACCCTTAACTTTTCAATTAGTGTTGGCTGAAATATTTTACTGTTTGAGATGGCCCATCCGTTATGAAAACTAACAGATAAACTACCACGCGTCTCGTCTTCTGTTACAGACTTTAGTGTGTGTAAAAGTGTGGCTGCATTTATATCATTAATCTAGAAATAAAGTGAATTGAAATGCAAATTTTATCACTTCATTTTAAATAAGAATAAATATATGATATTTGGACAAAAGTTTTTTCGAAGTTGTAGATGCTAAAAATGATTTTGTAATTCAATCATTTCATCAAAACAAATGTATAAAAAATAGTAATTTTGTTGTTGCCTTCAAAAAAATTATTTTTTGATCAAAAATATTTTATTCAAAATTTTTAAAATATTTTCAGTGTGAAAAATATTAATTGGAACTTATTCAAAAACTGTATGTTATATTAAAAAAATAGCTTACATTACAGTATTTCACCCAAAAAAATGTATACAAAACTATTATATATTATAAAAAAAATAGGAAATAACACAGTTATTTCCTATTTATGGCAAAAGCATTTCAAAAACTGAAAAACAATCTGTACCAATATTGAAATGGCGTTTTTGTCATTCAGTTTTTCTCAAAAGTTGAGCCTGTGACATATGAACTACTTTTTGTTTTATCTGCTCGAGAATTATGAGAAAAATGTCGAAATTACAAACAAAATAAAAAAAAATAAAAAAATGAAAATGGCTAAAAGTTCTCCACTTGTTTAGGTACAAAAATGTTGGTAATGTATATTTTTATACTACAAATCATTTAACCTGGGATTTTCTCACATTTAAAGCACAGGTCCAAATCCAAAACCGGAATATATAAAAAAAAATTATAGCCCTTGACTAAACTGCTCTGTGTCCGTTTACTGACCTTTATTTGTTACAATTCGGGAGATGCCGCGCATAATTGTTATGATGTATAGGTACATGTTCAACTAACATACTATATAAAGTTAAATTTATTGCGCATGCCTTTTAAATGAATGTAAATAATCTACTAGTAAACGATAGTAAATGTAAATAACTTCAAGATTGAAAATATTTTGCAAGATATCGAGAAAGTCTGTGGAAGTGATAGGTTTTGAAAATAATTCACTGTATCTCAAATAGATCTAACTCTGTTCGACCATATATAATATATTGTTAACACAACTAGTCAAAGTGTATATAACAAGCCGATAAATTTTTATTGTACAGCTGTTACACTGTACGCACATTGTTTTTTATTGAGTAGGCTTCGCTTGATTTACGAACCTCTGTTTTATTAGGTTTTAACGTTGTGATATCCTTTTTTATATTTATAATTTCCTCGAATTGCTTTTTGTATGTTTTATGTTGTATAAGAACTATTTATATATTCATGTAATTAAAATTACAAAAAAGACAAATTGCCTTTTTTTCCCCTTTCCCCAACCACGAACGACGATGATTAACAGAAGAAAATAAAAGGAGAGACAGAGTTAGACATGTCCTCTAACGTGTCAGATCTCAGGGGAATCCCCATATGACATTTTCTTCAGTTGTGGGATACCCGTGAAAAGCACCTTATCAGTTTTTACTTAAATATAAATATTTAGTTTCAACAGTACGGAATATTGCACAAAAATACACATTGCTTGTGTATCTGATGGTATTCTTGTATCTTGTGAAGAATACAGTGTACTTACACAAAACTGACCAATTGTTTAAAATAACTTTATGTCAAAATAGGTAAGTATTGTCTGAAAAGTAGAAAAATCTGTAAAATAACATATAATGGTATTAAATACAGGGTGTAATACAACAATATGTCAAAGTGAATGAAAGTACAAAAATTTTCTTAAGCCAAGAAATTTGGAAATTTTTAATAAAATATTTTATTTACTTAGACTTTAATTTTGAAAATTAATACACTATTTTATTTTTTTTTTAATAATTGTAATATATTAGTATAAGTATTTGTTGACAAAAGAATTTAAAAATATAAAATTTTATGTTAAAAAGTAATACATTTCCATATTTTAAAAATTTAGCTCTGGAATTTTAAATTAAAAAAAAAGAATAATAAACCTGACTGAGAAATACTAGTACAAAATCATCTCAATGGCCTAGCAACTATGAAGATGTTATTAATAAAGTGGTCTACAAAGTTTCAAAGAATCCGAGATTATGTTTTACTTAATTTTCATTGAATTTTTTAATTTTTTTAGTTATTTATATTTTTTATGTTTTTTTTTGTATTAAAAATTCTTGGTACCTATTCCTACCTATAATTTATATTTCTCCCATCCGCTCTCTTACCTCGCCTCCCCCCTAGCCCATTGGCTGGCCTCTGGTGAGTGTTAAATTTTGAAAAACAATAATATTTCAGCAATGCCTTAACTAGAGCAAGTAAATTTGGTACATAATTTGCGTTTATTGTTATCTTTAATTGGTAAAAATATGAATTTGTTGGAAGCCTAATAAAAACCAGATTAGGGATAGGGCGCCTTTAAAATGATATCGATTTTTTTATCAGTATACCAATTATTGAATAGTTTTACCAGTATTCCAGTAAATTTAATTTATTTAAAAAAAATTTTTTGTGAAAATCGGAATTTTGTGAAATGGCGTCATTACTAACTACGTGGATCGTACAAAACGTAAAGTATGCAGTTTTACTACTAGTAGGCTCTGATTTCATGTGTCATTTTTGACGTTTACAAAACAGTATCAAGAAAAAGCAAATTCATTAAATTAGATTCTTTATTTTGTTAACATATTAAAAAAAGAATAACCTTACAAACAAAATATTAACAAATTCAACTTTAACTACATGAACTGCCGATATCTTTAAATAGCACTACAATAACTATTGAAAATGGCCACCATTTTCTCTAATACATAAATTTACCATCTGCTGAAAATTAAATAAGTCTACTCTGCGCAATAACTGTGGATCATTTTTGATGGAATTGCATTTATTCCATAAACCTGCTTCAGATACAACTGGTGTAAAATAAACACATTCTTCTAAACCCCCAGAGAACGAAAGCGCATTTCTTCAGATCTGGTGATCTTGGTGGCCAATTTTTTGGACAATTGTTTACTCGTCCTATCAATCCTCGTCTATTTGGGAATTGCTGATTCAAGAAGTCTCGTACATTAGCACCAAAATGCGGTGGAGCACAATTGTGCATCAACCACATTTGACGTCTTAAATGCAAAGGTAAATCCTCGTGTAGCCCAGGGAGAGTATTTTGTAAAAAAATTAATAATTTTGCGCCATTCAGCCGGTTTGGTAGAATAACTGGCCCAACCGAATAACGTCCAATAATACCAACCCACGAGTTTATTTTAAATTTATTTTAAAAATGGTGAATTATTGCATGTGGATTTTCATCCAAATATTTATGGAAATTATGCAAATTTGTGATTTCTCTTCGAGTGAAATAGGCCCCTCGTTCGGAAAAATAATCCTCATAGAACCTACAATACCCTGACACAAAATGAAATTACAAAAAGTTAGTCTTTGGCCTAAATCTTGGGGTAACAAATATTTTGAATATGATAAGGATGAAGCAGATTACGTCTTACAATTCGATGAATCGTGGCATGTGGTATATTAAATTGTCTAGATAATCGCCTAGTGCTGATATGATCAGGATCATTTCCAATACTTCTTAAAAGTCGTACCTAGTTTCGTGAGTTTACTGCATGATTAACACGTCCTCCTTCGTCGCTGGCTAGAAATAATCTAGTCTCTCAAATCCCATCTACATTAGCAAAGAGCAAAGGTCTTGCGGTGTGGAATCAAACGATCAGGAAATCTTCGGTACTCCTCTACACTTCGTCCACAATTACCCTCACAAAACCCCAATACTAACAACATGTCAACTTTTTCACAAAATAAAAATTTTGCAGGCATTTTCAAAGACCATGGAATAGTATGTGGTAATGTGCAGTCTTTGTAAACGTCAAAAATGACACATGAAATNTAATTTTCGTTGAATTTCTTAATTTTTTAGTTATTTATATTTTTTATGTTTTTTTTGTATTAAAAATTCTCTGTACCTATTTCTACCTATAATTTATATTTCTCCCATCCTCTCTCTTACCTTGCCTCCCCCCTAGCCTATTGGGTGGCCTCTGGTGAGTGTTAAATTTTGAAAAAAAATATTTCAGCAATGCCTTAACTATAGAGCAACTAAATTTGGTACATGATTTGCATTTATTGTTACCTTTAATTGGTAAAAATATTAATTTGTTGGAAGCCTAATAAGAAGTATACCAATTATTAAATAGTTTTACCAGTATTACAGTCAATTTAATTTATTTAAAAAATTGTTTACTCTTTATAGAAGAAATAACGGTTTTTGTGAAAATCGGGAATTTGTGAAACAGCGTCATTACTAAGTGAATCAGACAAAACGTAAAGTATGCATATGATTTCATGTGTCATTTTTGACGATTACAAAACAGTATCAAGAAAAAGCAAATTCATTAAATTAGATTCAATATTTTGTTAACATATTAAAAAAAGAATAACCTTACAAACAAAACATTAACAAATTCAACTTTAACCACATGAACTGCCGATATCTTTAAATAGCACTACAATAACTATTGAAATTGGCCACCATTTTCTCTGATACATAAATTTACCATCTGCTGAAAATTAAATAAGTCTACTCTGCGCAATAACTGTGGATCATTTTTGATGGAATTGTATTTATTCCATAAATCTGCTTCAGATACAACTGGTGTAAAATAAACACATTCTTCTAAACCCCCAGAGAAAGAAAGCACATTTCTTCAGATCTGGTGATCTTGGTGGCAAATTTTCTGGACAATTGTTTACTCGTCCTATCAATCTATTTGGGAATTGCAGATTCAAGAAGTCTCGTACATTAGCACCAAAATGCGGTGGAGCACAATTGTGCATGAACCACATTTGACGTCTTAAATGCAAAGGTAAATCCTCGTGTAGCCCAGGGAGAGTATTTTGTAAAAAAAATTAATAATTTTGCGCCATTCAGCCGGTTTGGTAGAATAACTGACCCAACCGAATAACGTCCAATAATACCAATCCACGAGTTTATTTTAAATTTATTTTGAAAATGGTGAATTATTATTACATGTGGATTTTCATCCAAATATTTATGGAAATTATGCAAATTTGTGATTTCTCTTCGAGTGAAATAGGCCCCTCGTTCGGAAAAATAATCCTCATAGAACCTACAATACCCTGACACAAAATGAAATTACAAAAAGTTAGTCTTTGGCCTAAATCTTGGGGTAACAAATATTTTGAATATGATAAGGATGAAGCAGATTACGTCTTACAATTCGATGAATCGTGGCATGTGGTATATTAAATTGTCTAGATAATCGCCTAGTGCTGATATGATCAGGATCATTTCCAATACTTCTTAAAAGTCGTACCTAGTTTCGTGAGTTTACTGCATGATTAACACGTCCTCCTTCGTCGCTGGCTAGAAATAATCTAGTCTCTCAAATCCCATCTACATTAGCAAAGAGCAAAGGTCTTGCGGTGTAGAATCAAACGATCAGGAAATCTTCGGTACTCCTCTACACTTCGTCCACAATTACCCTCACAAAACCCCAATACTAACAACATGTCAACTTTTTCACAAAATAAAAATTTTGCAGGCATTTTCGAAGACCATGGAGTAGTATGTGGTAATGTGCAGTCTTTGTAAACGTCAAAAATGACACATGAAATCATAGCCTACTAGTCATAAAACTGCATACTTTACTTTTTGTCCGATTCAATTAGTAATTACGCTGTTTCACAAAATCCCAATTTTCTGAAAAACTGTTATCTTTTTGATAAATTTGTAAGAGTAAATAAATTTTTAAAATTAAATTTCCAGTAATACTGATAAAAAAAATCGAATCATTTTAAGGGCGCCCTACCCCTAGTCCGGCCCTTATTGGGCTTCGAAAAAATTCATATTTTTACCTATTAAAAATAGCAATAAACGCAAATCACGTACGAGGGAACGGAGGACTCTTGGCGGCAATTGTCTCATCCGGGTGGCTTGGCGGATGAATTTTTGAAACGGCGCTGAAAAATTTAGAAACATGAGTGAATTTTCCTCGATCCTCGCGGTTAGGGGTAGAGTAACGCAGCGTTTGTTCGCACGCCTGTCCGTATCGCCGTCAGCGCCTCTGGCGGCAATCGCGACATCTGCAAAGTCTCGCGGGAAATCTTGGAAAGATCGGTGAAAAGTTGAGCACGTGACCGCGACTGTCAGGCAAACAAACTTACAATGGAGTCAATGATTAACATAAAATTCCTTAAAGATCGACAGATGGTAGTCCAGTGGAGTACATTTTACATTTCTTTAAAAACTTTGAGCATTAATTAGCAAATACATAGAAAAAATTTTTTACATTTTTACTTTAAAAAAAATCATATTTTAAGCTATTTTGAATTTTTATCCCTTTCTACAGGGTGTAAATAAACAAGTGCGACAAAATGCAGAGGATGATTTCCTGTGGCAAAATAAGGTGGGTATTTCATATAAAAAAATTTCTTTTGAACATCCCCTATGAAGATACAACCACTTAAAGATGATGCCAAAAAAGTAGTTACTATTTTTTTTCTGAAGTAAGTACCAAAAAAGTGACAGAATTGAAATTAAGTAGACATTTTCTGCTATGGAGAAGGCATTCAGTAAGCAATTTGTTGATTTTTCCCTAGGGTTGTGAGGGTTAGAAAAAGCCTCCCCTAGGAGTATTTCATACGTAACTTTTTTCTTACTACTATCTTACCATTTAAAAAATCATTTCAGATAGCCTTATTCATTATAAACAAAAAAGGTCTCGTAATTTTTTCGTAAAATAAACGATTTAAGAGAATTAACAACTACGGGTGTCAAAACTGTCGAAGTGGCGCTTGGATCACTGGAGGGAATATTTAATGGAACAAAAAGAAAAATAAAATCCGTCAAGTGTTCTAGCAATTGATTTTTTCTATTTCGTCGTTAACCTATATACAATGTTTTTACTAAATACAAATCGTCAATAATACAATAAGTATTATGGCATTATATAAAACATACTTTTTATATTGAAAAAAAGGAATATTTAGGTAATAATAATTTAGATATTTAATAATGACATTTTAATAGAATTAGGTAGTTTTAAAAATATGGTATTTTTAGTAATTAGTCATCACGATTTACTTCTACATACATATAATTTGGTTTAATAGCTTACATTACCTTGATATCTGTAAAAAAAATAAAAAACAAAAAAATTCATTCAAAAAAATCTCACTCTAAAATATGTCCCTAATTTGCATATGATAAGTACCTATACGATTCTTTTGAAAATATATTTTTTCAAAAAGCACTGTTTTGTTTAAAAATAAAAAACACTCAAAAAAATAAATATGTATTAATTTTATATTTGTTTTATAAAGCTGTATCTCAAAACGAACAAAATAAAAAAAAGTTTATGATGTCTTTAATGTTTGCCAAGTTTCAGGTATTTGAAAATTTTTTACCCAAAATATTCAAATGCTCAAAGCTTCTTGAGGGGTTGAAATAAAAAATTCGTGAAATCTCCTCTAAATGGGTAGGTACTAAATAATTCCAAAAAATCAGGAAAAATTAAAAACGCGCGACCTCTTCAGTGATTTGGCATGGAATGCCCCTTACAAATCAGTAACAGGAACAGGGTTTACATTATTTTGTACTTAACAGTATCGACATACACTATTAGTATTTCCTTTCGAGATGCTAGAAAATATAATGAGAATGGTGTAAATAAAATTTCTACATGTAATATTATTCGGGTTTGTGTTAGTTTTTTAGACTCGTGTCAGACTTCAAATTTCTAGATGTAAGTAACTAAATACTGAAATTAATATTTTTGGTCGTTTCCTGTATTAAACTATGAAAAAATAAAAGTTATGTCTCCAAATATGTTGTTCAAATGTATTTTAAACCACTTTGGAAATAAGTACATGTTACTAAAATGAAATAAATAATATAACAAGCGCTAATATGAAATAATAAGCTCTAGCTAATTGGCTGGTCCAATGCCACAATCCATACGTACTTACACTCACAAAAATAATTTATAACAGACGTCTGATAACTGATTACTGATTACCTATAAGAATTTTATGGCCAATAATTTCATTGATAACGAATGATGTTTTAAGTATCTCTACACGTTATTAAAGCTTTCTAATCGTTTTATTGCGAATAAATACCAGAAAAATTATGTAGGTCAATGTCTTTCCGCAGAAATTATATCTTTCATTCATACGTTCCTGGAACTTAATGAGATTGCATTTTGGAAATAAATATCAGACGATAATATTTGTAGGTCAGTGGAATTTCAGTTCGGCAGAAATTATATTTTTATCATTTTTCACAGAAGTGCATGATAGTAGGTGTTGTTTATTTTTACGTCAAATTTCGATTCATATTTGTACTCATATTTAGGATATCGCGGAAAATACAGATAAAATTACTACAATACCTACCTGTTTCTCGTTTTATAATGTATAACATGATCATGACACACATCTTTTACCGTTTAATAATAATAACAGTGAGCCATGAAATAATGAATTAATAATGAATGAATGAATGAATGAATGAATGAACGAATAAACGAATGAACGAATGAACGAATGAACTAATGAACTAATGAATTAATGAATGAATGAAAGAATGAATGAATGAATGAATGAATGAATGAATGAATGAATGAATGAATAATGAATGAATAATGAATGAATAATGAAAATAATAACAGTGAGCTGTGAAATAGCAAATACAGATAAACAAATTTATACTGTCAAAACTATTTCAATTCGTAGTGTTATTAAATAATAATAAAGCATTGATTTTTTTACAGGTGGCAAATATCCAAATAAATAAAGAAAAAATTAAAACTGCTTACTTTACCGTTTACACTTTAAGATAACTTTCCCGCAACGTTTTTTTGTATATATTTTATACAGTATAGGTACTTACTCACATCAGAAATGTATTTAGTAAATATAACATTTATTGAACGTATTCCCCATATTCATTGTTTATTGTAACTACTTGTTTGTATTCATGGTTATGTTGCAATTTGTACAACTACCTATTAAACATTGGCTGAACTTTACTTGAAGAGCCGGCGACATTATACCTATTGCTGTTCATTATTTCTTCTTCGACAGTATTATTACTGTTAGCAAATGTCTCTTTGTCTCTCACCCCCCTAAATATTCTGTCTAGTATGTCTAGTTTATTTATTAAAGATTTCCATCTTCCCATGTCTTTTTAATGCAGTTAAATCTGCCCCAGCATTAATCAAAATGGTCGCAGATGATCGACAGAAATAATAACCGGTGTGTTCATCTGCATTTCGCAAGTTTAAAAATTTTGGGACAATTTGAGGCATTTTATCAAACTGATGTATTCCTTCTACTTATCTGCAACCTTACCCATTTGATTATTTAAGGAAAAAGTGGCAGCTTTCAAAATTTTCTGGGCGGCATGCAACATTTTTCTATACTGTGGCATATAAGTTACGTTTATCACAAATGATATCGGTTTTTTCATTATTAGCCGATATTTTAATCAAAACCTTTGATCCTAAATCATCTATATCATTCAAATTTAATTGGTACTGGTTTTATATGCAATGTGTATTATAAAAAACGTATTTATTTTTATATTATGGGCGAGATTGATAATATTTTTGATAAAATAAAATTACAAGATACAGCAAACCGCCATGATAGATTGAACACCAATCAGAGCGAATTACGTCACGTCTATGCAAATGTCATTTTGTTCAGTTCAGTTGCTCAGTTTTATGTTACCAAAACCATAATCAGGAAACGTCATGCCATGGAACAAAGATTGACAAATGTAAATAGCTTTAATTTGTTTAGAATTGATTTTTTGATGATAAGAGAGTTTCTTGCATCAAACAAAGACTTTTGTTCAGCAGATTTTAGAAATGTCAAAACATCCATGTAAGTACATTAATCGTTGCTTAATTGGTAATTAAAACACGTATTGATGAAGATGTAATAAATGTTGAAGAAGACATGAGATGAGACCAGCTGCGCTTTGGCATGAGTTAAGATATGGCAGAGTGACGGCCTCACGAGCGATTGAATTTAGTTCGCCATTATTCCATGGCTAGAAATTGGCCTCAATGATTTGGGATCGAGGGGGATTATCCCTCTTTATCCTGCCTCATCTCGTGTAGGCCTGGACAGCCTTCGTAGGTGGGCCCCATCCGTCGTCTACCCCGACCGCAAATGCGGCCGGTGTAGGCGCTTTGTGGGACCTCCTTTTGTCCTGGCTGGGCCCCGCCGGCTAGGGCCCTTTCTTCTGGCGCTCTTCTTGCTTCGCCGGCTCGTCTGTGTAAACCCCGGGGGTAGTGTCATGTTTATGTGTGGTATGGTTGGGTAGGGTAGTGCGGCTATGCAGCCTGGGACGGGCTTTGCTAAGGTGGCCCTTAGGCCAGCGCGGGAGGGGAGGGGAAAGGAGGGTATGGGGGGTCTCTATGTGTGTGTGTGTGTGTGTCGTTGTCTTCGTTTCTTGATCCTGGCTGTCTCTGAAACAGAAAAGGTTAGCGGGCAGGGGTGGGGAGTCGTTGGGGTGGTCACCCAGGGTCAAAAAGTTGGTGTCTAGGTCTTTTGTGTTTGTCGGTCACGTCGGGTACGTAGTCAACGGCTTGCCTGAGGAGGGGATTGTCATGTCTAGCGGCTACGTCAAACCGCTTCTCCGCGTTTTGTCTTATTGTCTGTGTAGCGCGAATTTAGTTGGTGCAAAACCAATGATGCAACTCTGATCACGT
Source organism: Anoplophora glabripennis (assembly GCF_000390285.2). Lineage (NCBI taxonomy): Eukaryota > Metazoa > Arthropoda > Insecta > Coleoptera > Cerambycidae > Anoplophora > Anoplophora glabripennis. Next base: position 653,960 of record NW_019416296.1, read on the forward strand.
TAATAATGGGAGGGAACGCGATAGAATGTTGTATGATGAAGTGGGGAGAATTGTAAGTATCTAATCGTGGTCTAATGCTTTGCAAAAACTATCCCATCATATCAGAATGGCCTGATGGAATCTGCGGAGACAGTATTATTGAAATTACGTGTACCATGAGTATGAAGACTTTTAAAAATTATATGGAAAAAGGAAAACATACCCAGATGTTTTATGTATTTAACAGGACTTCAAAACGACTACTTCTGTGTAGCTGATTGCAACTACAGTACAAAAAAATGTAGAAATAATTAATGTTACGTTTGATGACAACAATGTATCAAATTTTCTTAATGTTTTAGTCTCTTCATGGGAAGGTAATGTGTGTCCATTATTATACCAAAGTACAATTTGGTAGTAAATAAAATCCATATACTACACTGAAAGAAATCCACTAAGTGACGAGCTTTGCTCAGATATTTTAGCTACCGTAGGTAAAATTTTTGCTGTCACAGAAAAAAATTCATGCTGCCACAAGTAAGTACGTTTTGCTGAAACGTATTTGCTACCACGGCAAAAAAGTCTTATAGCTATATGATAGTTCAGTTGGAATTTTATTTCAGTCGACTGTTTATCTTGTCCCAAGTGACTTGCTTTGCTCGGGTAAGTATATGTACTTTTTTAGAATTGATCCAATTGGGGTTAGTCAGTCCTTATTTGTAGCAAATTAGGGCTCACTTACTGTAACTGAGGCCTCACTTAAAAATTTTCAGAATAAATCAGAATTCGGCTCAGAGCGCATGCGCGATTACGCGTGCGTTATGCTGACTATGGTTTCGCCCATAGAGAAGTTAGAAGTCGCCATTTTGCTGTAACACGTAACAAGGGATATACGTTCTTCAATCGTTAGTTGTTGGGTCCTTTATAATAAATAGATGTTTTGTCATCGAGTGTTGAGTCAGTTTTCAATTGTCTAACAACTGCCCGAAAATTTTCAATTTGGGTATTTGCGTAGGTATCCAATAGTATTATATGCATGCGTGATTACATGCATACAATGCAGGCTGAATACAAACTCTTACTTCTCGAATGGGGATTTCAAGATTATTTATGCTTGTTAGAAGATAGGTACAACATTTTTAGTTGCATTGCATGGTGCGCGAAGAGTGAGGAGAGCCAACAACACCGAAAAATAGTAAATACGGAGTTGACTCACTTGGAGTTAATGAGTTGATTCTATTAGGGTTAATGAGTTTACTCGTTTGGGATTAATGAGGAGTCGCTCGTTAATGAGTTGACTCGCTTGGGGTTAATGAGTTGACTCGTTTGGGGTAGCAAAGAGATTATAGCAAAACTGTCTACTTACTGCAAGTGAGTTCCTTCCAGCAAAGCAGTTTTTCTTGTGGTAAGAAGGCAACTCACTTGGCGCCTATTTAATGCAAATATTTTGCTACGGTTAATGGATTTTTACTAACCGTAGCAAACAAATTCTCTCAGTGTATTATGAAATCTTTGTATTTTTATTTAACTAATGAATCTTGCAACGCAAAATATTAGCACCATAGATGTGACGTCACATAGACACCATGACACCGGCAACCGTTTTTGCGTAAATTTTTGGCTTATAATTAAAATGTCAATATTTTTCTACTAAACCTTTTATTTTCTACAGAAATAAGATATTTTTGGAAATAGTAAATACTTCCGAATATCATAGAACAGTAGTTTTTCAAAATCTGTCATCATGTCTATTGAATTTGACTTTTATCACAACAATAAATAAACAATGCTTGTCAAGGAAACGATTTCAAAAGCAATTAGATTGTAAAGAAAAAATGTTAATAAAAAATTTCTTAGTTCATATTAATTAATGAATATTGTTTGCGATTTCAGGAAAAAATAGAAGAAAGTACATCCCGGACTCGATGCTTGCATTGTCGTCCTGGAATGTATTACTTTTACTACTAGATACACAATCACCTATACTCCGCGGTCGAAATTATAGAGAGTGACTCAGACATAATATAAAAACACTATTACCATAATGCGTATTAAATTTTTATACGGTTCAATATTATTTATCTTTGTGCCGCTCGCTACGCACATCGATAGAATCTATAATCGTCTATAGACTGAGTTACACTGAACGTCGATCTATATTCTATCTCTGTCTTTTGCACTTGGTAGGGAATAGGGAAATGCTTTTTTAGTGGGTGTAAATGGACTTGATTTACCCGTCCTGAGAAACGTCATAGCATAAGCGTAGACGAGGGGTCTAATTCCATGGCTATAATAAATTTATAAATTAAAAAAACACAACTGGGACGTTTTAAAATGCTGTAATAATTAAAATGGATCAAAGTGCCGGTTATAGCAAACCGTAAAAAATATTAGATGTTATGTTTTATTATCTTTTTTCAATATTTTCTATATCTTGTTGCCTTTTACGCAGACACGCCAATGGATTTTCGTTCCCGGCACGCTTCATCTCCCTTACTAGTCCAAAAGCTAGCGATGAGTCACTATCTATAATTTTGACCGCGGAGTATACTTTGAAACAATGTTTATGACAAGAAATGTTAGTAGATTTTTTTCTGTGTAGAGTAGTTTTACGGTAACTATCGATTTATTCAACTGTGTGGTAAGCTTATTTTAAATTAAAAATTACTCCAAATCTACTTGTTTTTATGATAAAATGGAAGAGAGAACGTTTTAAAAAAACAATTAGAAATCAAACGTACTGATCTAATCTTCAGACTATGCAGTGACGTCGAAATTCTGGGGTTATTATGCCAGCATCTCTTAATACCTCCTGGTTGACATAATTGTATAACAACGCAGATCATTTTATATTTACGTACGATACTTCTTATTTAGTTCGGAAATGTAATTAACTTTTCTCATTAATTTTATTGATTTACTGCGTAACGTGCAATGAAACAATAAATAGATATTTTTACAATTGAACGAAGTTTCTGAACAAGTTGCGCCACTGTCATCTAAATTCGAAGACGCACTGTTTTGGATAAGTGTAAACTTCTTTCTATCTAGAGTGCCTGCTTCTAGAGTTGAGGCAAATTTGACTTTAGCATCGTTGTACATATATTTATTCGCGCGCGTTCCTTAACTGCAGAAATTCGGTTGTTCTGATTCTGATCTGTTTTATAATCGAGGTAATAATTAAATGAAAAGCCTAAGAGTTTCTGTGATTGTTAAATTTGAATTAGTGGAAGTGCAATTCTGTTATTATGTATATAATACGGTATAACCTATTCGTAAGTGTGTTTATTTTTTTACGATAATTATAATCAGCGAAAGATTGGTAATAATATTAAGTATGATGGAAAATATTCCGGAACACTATTCAAATATTCAAGTGACATGGGACATACAGTGACGAGAATGCTGCAGGATGGATTGAACTATTGGTTTAAAAATGTCATTTGGATAGTACCATATACAAGAAGTGACGGAGGATTTCTGGAGAATGGTGAGTCTAAACTCCCAAGTATTTTTTAGCAGGATTGAATCAAGTTTCATTAATCTACGTCAAACATCTTCAGATTTAAAAAAAATTGTAACACCCTCTATACATTAAAAAACTTAAATGTTTGGGACATAAATTCATACGAATACTTTTTCTTAAAGTGATCAAAAGTATCATCACTGGAAATATGGCAGTGGGTAGGTATAACAAACGCTGTAGATGCGACATTCCTTAATAGTACCGAAGAAGAATCTTGTATATGGAGGTAAAAGAACTGATGTAATCCCTGTTCTGGTGGGAATTTGTTCCTAAGAAAAACAGATAAAATGTAAGCAAACCCTTGAGATTTATGTAAAATTAATTATTTTGTATCATGTTCCTTAAATCTTCCTTTCTGACATTAACTCTTGCAACTGTATTTTATATTTGTAACATACAAGCTATTATTATTTTACATAAATATAATTGTGGATACATATTTTTTGCAGGCTAAAAGTAATAGGATATTTTATATAATTTCAAGGTCAATTCGTATGCAGAAAGTAGGTATGGTCGGAAATGCTTATTTGTGAAAATTATTATGTTTGAATCATTAGAAAACATTTTATTTTTAAAACGCATTGCAAGTATCAGTAAAATATTTTTATTATATAAAACTAAATTTTTTAAAATATGCATTTATAGATTATGTATTTATTTATGGTTTTAGAGAATCTATAGAAACTACCATAAGAAATATTTGTTGATGTAAAAACTGTGCATTGTCTTATTGCACCGTTTTTATCGTTTACTCATCGAATGCGATTTTCAAATTGTAGTTTTTAAATACCTTTCTGTTTAATAAACATAGCTGGGGCCTGTTTTTTGAAAGCACTTTTCAACTTTTCACTCCTTACTTTTTCACTTTTTAGGTTATTTTCTGTTTTATGATTTTTATGGTTTGAAAAGTGAAAGAGAAAAGTTGAAAAGTGAAGAGTACCTAGTGAAAAGTGGAAAGTGCAAAATTTTGTGTTTTATTAAGTAGTCTGCAGTTTCTCCTTTTGAGTTTTCAATTAGGTACCGAAAAACAAAAAATGAATAGTAATGATTATTCTTCAACAACAAAATTATTTAGTTACTTCTCTATCTCGAAAATGAATACTTTCCAGTAACTTTTTGTAACTTTAATGTAGAATCCGTATTTGAAATTTGGCCAAGTGTTTTAGTTACAACCTGTAGGTACACTGAAAGAAATGGGCTTATTAAACTGTTTATCTAGAATAATGTGTATAGCGCATATTAAAACTTTTATAACCAATATACGACTTTTATTAAAAAAAAGCAATCATCTCCATACTCATTATAGAATGAGTTTAACTGGAAGGTGCTTAATACACCTTATGCATCTATGAAATAAAGGTTATAATGAATTACTTATACATTATTAGGTGTTATAGACTTTATATTCCAGTTGTATAGTAGGGAAGATTTGTTGTATAAAGACCAGTATCCGAATTTGTATATAACAATTGTATTAACAGAATTATTCGTTCTTATACTGAATATGTTTCCGTTTTTAACGTGTAAAACGCATCTTATAATGGTTAAGTGATCGTCACCTCTCGGTGCATAATCGGTTATGATCGTTGTTAAGTTATATTCATAGTCTTGTAATAATAATCATATGTCAGACCCGAGAGCGAAGTGCGCCGACTCAATAAGAAACCTGGCTATTCCAGCCGCTGATTTAGGGTTCGCCGCACGAGCTCATCCCTTCTAAGATTTCAGTAGCATGCTATGCATGAAGCAGAACGGTACTCAACTATCTTATACAGTCCACTTTTATTGTCCATACATGTTCAATCATTGTCAAAATAAACACACAAAACCACAACGTCTTTATTATCTTTACTCAAGAAGAGAAAATACAACAATCGTAAAATTTCCGACAGTCCGCTGTGCATCGACTTACACACGTCTAGTTTGATGAAAATGGACAGTATATGCACATGTTTTGTGGGATACATGATCATATCGCGTTGTGTGAAATGGAAAATTATTATGTAAGTATCTAACTGTTTTATGGCTTGTAATTGTTTTGTTTTTTCAAATGTAAATCTTGTCTAAATCTTAAAAATTATTATTTTGTAGGTCCTATTAGAAATCGCTGATGTTAAGTTTTACATAAGATGGAGGAACAGAAGGTTAACGGTGACAAAGAAGAGCATGGGTATAAAGTCAATCAACCAGAGGAAATAAAATTATATGGAAAGAAGCTCAACCTTTCTGGGGATGCTTCATTCTTAAGGTGGAAGAGTTATAGTGCAAATTCTCATGTAATACAAGAAAATACGGGTGCATCGTTGCTAAGAAAATAAACTGGACAGTTTTGGGAGCGATTTGTCATCATTTTTAATGCTTAAAAGTATGTTTTATGTATGTTTACATTAGAACCTTAGCTTGTAATTACAGTTATCCAATAAAATTTCTGAAAACTTAATGACATATGTTTTTAACTCATACAGAGTATACAACAGTTTAATACATTTATTATTATAAAACTTATAACCAGTACTAGATGTTCTAATAACGATATGGAACACTTTAATAACAGTTATTGCTATTATTTCGTAAAGGGTATAAAAAACGTTGTATATTAGTTATACAATAATTTAATAAAGAATAAGGTTTATAGTCACTATACAACTGTGCTAGCAGTACGCGTTTTATATCCAATATTCACCTGTTTAACTGTCACATATAGTATCTAATGTTTTTATAAGGGCATGTAGAATTCTAATAAAGAATACAGCGCATTTCTTTCAGTGTACATGCCTATTTCAGGAAAAATCATTCATACCTTCCAAATGTATATTCACTTCCAAATTCTTTCTTTTATAAGTTGCTCATCGCCTTCTTCTTTAGTCTGTTTATGATTCATTGAACCAAAAATGATCCAGCTAATTATTTTGAATCCAAGATAGCTGCTACCGATTTCAATACTTAATGAAAAATCGTTTAAATTGATCTTTTGGAAATAGACAATATTATTTACAAAATATTGTGCAGAGTTGAAGAGTAAACAAGATAAAGACGTAAGGTAGGTACTATTTTTCGAAAAACAGAAACTCGAGTTAAAAAGATTTCTCCAATTTTTCACTAAACGGTTTTCTACTTTGCAGTTTTCAAAATTGACAAGTTAAAGTTTCATGAAACACAACATTAATGTAAAACACATTTTTTATAAAACAGAATTACTCTTCACTTTTCTAATTATGTAGAATGAAAAGTAAGGAAAAGTTGAAAAGAACTTTAAAAAAACAGGCCCTTGGTGAATTGTGAATGAGAATTTCTTCTGCTATCCGTCCCATGATTTCCGCTCATCTGATTTACCTGGTTTACATATTATGCTGTGCTATTAAGTTTCGGTTTCTAAGTATTCTATTGCGTTCATCGTCGGCAGAAATGCTAGCTTTCGGTGTAAGCAAGGAACGTCATACAAGCGTATGACTACGTTCATTATTGACGTAACCTAATGTTTTCCTCCGGATAATTAATTAATTATATCAGAAACGGGAGCTTTAGAATATATTTGGATCGATAGTTATTTACCTATGGGAGTTTTTTCTGTTCATTCCGATTACTCTTGCCCCCGTGACGTCTAAACAGGTATGCCTCAAAGGTCCATTTTGGGTCCAGTGCTGTTCCTTTTATACTCATCTAATCTTGATTATATCATAACCATACAACATATCTTCAGTGTACCAATGAAATATGAAGTAGATCCCAATAAATTGTGAAGTTATGTTTTACCTGATTTATTTTGTAAAAATGGCCAATCTGAAATATTTTTAATTTTGAAGCTCATTTTCCGAGCAGCTTTGTTAAAAATTATGGTAAAATTTACAATGAAAAAATAGTTAAATATTTTTTCTAGTTAAATGAAATATTCAGGTATACAAGAACTTTTCGGGTATTTATTTAAATAATCAAGTAGAGTGCTCACCAGACGAATAACATATAAATATATACAATGAGCACCTATTTATAAATGAAATTTATGACACGCCACTGGGTGTCGATCGGCAGATTCTCAGAATACAGGAATCCTTATGATAATAATAGGAAACGTATTGAGATGTGTATTGAATCACAGGACCGCCATTTTGAACACCGTTTACACCAGCATTCAAGTAATTCTGTATTTATTTAAACCATTTATTGCACATGAAAAATTATTCAAAAAGTCAAGATAGTTTCGTTCAAATTAAAATTTGCATTTTGAAAAATGAAAACTTTTTCTTCCAGTGATTTTTTAACTTCTCTCTAAAAACGAAAGAATTGGACTGCGTTTGACATTCACGACAATGCTTTTATTAAGTACTAACCATAAATGCGAAACATCTTAAAAATGGACAACAAATTAAAAACGTATAAACTTTATTAAAATAATAAATAAGTCGTAATATAAAAATTCACATGAGATAATGTTAAAAGAATATGAAACATTTCTTATTATAATTAAATTATTATTATTATTAGCCAATATCCTTCAACTACGACTTCGTAATCATGATCACGAGAAGGCCAATCACATTGTTGCATGGTTCACCCTCAACCAATCAGCTGTTTTATTGTGAGATTATGATTACGAAATTGTAAGGCGAATAAAAACGGCTCTTCTATTGACTTCTGATGATAAAATAACAACAAGTAAGTACATAGTTGCAAAGTAATTAAGTATATTTCCATATTTAGGTATTCAAGTTGACTAGATATAGTACTGCAAGCAGATCTGCAAAAGAAATATTTATTAATGATGAAAATTTTAATTTTGTCATAGTTAACTGTGAATATACATTTTCCGGGTTGTATACAAACACAGGCGATTAAGTAACAACCAAATGAAACTCAAATAACCTTTTTGTGAAGGCGCATATTATTTGTGAAACTCAAAATTGTGAATCCTACGTCTACTACAATTTTTTAGGAGCCAATTTTTGGAAAACTATATCAGCGACTTTTTTATTCGAAATCTAATCTCAAGGTATTCTGGAATGGTCTGCTACTATTTTTTCCAAATTATTCACAATTCATTTTAAGGAAAAGTGGGAAAAGTGCACATTGCTCGTTTCGGTAATATAATTCACACAACGTTAAATGTACAAAAAAAAGAAATAATAAAAGAATTGGAAAAAATGAAAATATACCAAGGATTATTAAATTTTATATGCAAATTAAAAAAATCTTTAAATAAAAGCTGGTATGGAAACATTTTAAAAATTGTAGAAAAATGTGGCATAATTACATTCTGAATATAAAAAATTCCAATATAATTTTTAAAAAACATCCATAAAATCTCAGTCGACTTGGGATTTGCAATTTTATAAAAGTTATAGTTACCAGATTTACACTTTTTAGGATCTTTTTGAAATAACATTTGAGCATCATTTGGTTCCAATTTTTGTATCCTTTAAAATATTTCTTTGAAATTTAAAAATTTAAATAAAATTTTAAAGTAGATTTTCAGGAACAACGTCTTCGTAGTATCTAATCCCATTGTTTCTAGTTCAGCAATTGTATTAAATCACAATATATTTTTTATTGTTATGTTTTGTATTTTTACTCTACTTGGAAAGCAGAGAAGGTATTTCAAATTAAATTAAATTAAATATATTATAATTTCCGACACCCAAAAAACTATGTTGCAGAAAAATATTGAAACAATCAATATTATATATCAATTTTCAAACCTTAAATGAATGTTTTATTATTTTTTGTATTTTATTCTAACATAGTTTTAATTAGCAGTAGGTATACTTGAAGTGTGTGTAATATAACATTGTTTGTATTATAAAAGTTTATTTAATTTAATTTTGATGATAAATGTTTGAAAAAATACGAAAGTTTTTTTTTCTAACATTATTATAATTGTTACAGTGGTCGGATTTTTGGTCAACTACCTTCCGTTTCTCCTGCAAAGCAGTTTTCCAAAGCCATTTTCTTATAAGTATATATAGGTACATGCAGTACATTGAACAACAATTCTATGGGATGTGTCTATGATAGCAAAAAAATACTTATACACCTGTATTTCATATCGTCATATCAAGTCAAATTGCTTGAAAATCGCTAATATTTTACATAGTGCATCTTCGAATAAATAAATAATTTCACGTTTTGAATTTATTTAGTGACACAATATTATTTCTGGCGTACATTTAGTCAAAATACTATCATTTTATAACAAATAATGCAAACCCAATAGTGGAAAAATAAAAATAATTGTGGTCTTTAGGTATATGTAGACGTGAGGTGATAATTTTGCTTCTGTAATACAATTTTTAATTTAAATTTATATAGTGATGGCTTTTCATAACAAATAAATGTACTTATTACGATTATATTATAAATGAAAACATTTTGTAAACTACAAAAGCGGAACTTATTGACGTATTGAATTCAAATTTTTCTTTCTTTTATTACCTACGTCTAATATTAATATTAACCATATCGTGTTAAATACCTATATTTGAAATAACAACTCGAAAGAATTTATTTTATTAACTGGTTTGAAAAAAAAAACAAAAAAATAATGTTTAAAAGTTAAAACATTTCAATAATGTTTTTTACGTAGCACGTGTTTTTTTTAATAGAAATCTAAATTTTCCACATTAGAATTGCTCTAATGAATCAATAAAATTAGTTCGAGTTGTTAGTCAAAACATCAGCATATTAAAAAAATATTTTTTTTACAGTATTGTATAGAATTCCTCGTTTCAAAACTATATTTCAAACATTAATACCGAGTTTTTAAATTTATGCTAGCTCATTTTATTTAAATGAAATATCTTAACAGAAAAATAACAAATTTCTTTAAAAAGAGAATTATAATCAAATTATAGATCATGAATCAACTAATTTACCGAGTCAGATAAACTTTATAGATAGTTAAGTCCTCATTTAGTCAATTTTCACACGTTTTACTTACTCCAGGTAAGTTTTGGGAATCTAGAAAACATTTTTGTTAGGATTTTGAAAATTTTGCACTTGATCTATATATTGTTATCTCATATTGTTACGATATCAAAGTATAGGTGCACAATTCTCTTAAGCAAATTCATGAAATTTTTTGGGTTCGTTAATTGTTTTTGTAATAAATACTATTGATTTACTAAAAATGGTAAATTTTTTTTTAATTATTTTCGTCCAGTCAAGGAACACTGAGTAATCGTACATTTTAAAATATTGGGTAGATTTGGATAAAATATGAAAGTTTCAGTATTAATTAATGATAATTTTGCAAAGTATCTAAATCCAAAGTTATGATAATTAGTAGGGCTACAAAGGTATTTATGTTTTCAAAATTGAAATATAGAATTGTAGAAGATCAAAAAAATTATTAGCACAAATTTTCTTGCAATGTTTTTTCACTAGAATATTAGTATATTATGATGAAACACGCAGGTAATTAATATATTTATATAAATTCTGGCTAAATATTTTCAATAAATGGTTTAAATAAAGGCTGGCTAGCAAAATAGCTCACATATTTTAGTTGTTTTTCTAGTTAAATTCAAATATTTCAAATTAAATATGATTTAATTTTAATTCAGAACTAAGCTTTGAAAATTTGGCAAAATATTTATAAATAATGGGTATGTATTTATAATTCGAACATTTTTTGTGTTCTTTCTTATTCTAATTGTTGTTTTTCAAATGTAAAATACAACTACCATTTTTTGCTAATACATATATGTATATGTAGAAAATTCTTCATAATAGATTTCCAAAATTGGTAAACAATTATTTTTCCGTTAAAGACAATTAATAGCAAAATTTGATTATTTTATGTAAAATATTAAAAATTTAATGTTGCACCTTATTTCGAAACTTTTTAAAAAATATTTTATCAATGAAAATAAACGAACTTTCTGTTAATAATTCTAATTGCTATTTTTTGCGAAAAAATTTTAAAATTATGAAATATACCTTTGCACCAAAATAAATCAGTAAAGGGTTACTTTTATGGAAATAGTTTTGCCTAACCAAAAAATCTCACTGAAAAAAGCAGACAAATACAAAGTACAAATACACATCACTTTATATCGCACACTTTAAAAAGTTTTTAACTTTTCGAAAATCTATCTGTTTTCGTCTTCTGGACTTTTTTTGACCTCGTTTTAGTTACTTTGAACTATCAAAAATATCAAATTTAAACTATTAAATTTGCTTGCTTTTGGCTGTTTCCATCATATGATGTTCATTCTATTATTACTTACTTCATCTTTTAGAATCTGTAGCCAGCAAGAATCCAAGTTTATTTCACTAATTTTTAATTTTTTTCTCAGGTACAAAATACCCAAAAAATAAAGGAAAAAAAGAAAACTATACCACAAAAAAATGACTTCATACAATATATTAAAATTCAATAATTTTTCTTTGCCAGTGTAATGAAAATTCTTCAATCGTTTCCAAAATTGATATAAAATTATTTTTCCTTAAAATTTTGTTAAAGTTGAAATTTAATTAAAGCGAATTTTCATTATTATGTATATGTTAAATTGCACAAATATAATTATTTTGAAAATTTTTAGAAAATATTTTGTCAATGGATATATTTCCAAATGTAAAAAGACAACCATACACAATGACTGATTTCTAAAATTGATACGCTTTAAAATCTCTTAACTATTGACAAATTGAAAAAATGTAAACTTAAAATTGTAACTTATTCAAATTTCATGAAAGCTTTGCTAATTTCAAAATATCTAATAATTAGTAAAGACTTCCTCTGTTAAAATTTTGTTAATAATATCATGTAAGTTTACATCATCATACCTTTTTATTTTTTCCATCCCCTTGAATCGTAGTAGGCTTGATTATTCGGGTTCTTTTGTTTCGAACGGTTATCCTGTTCTTCTTTGGACATACTTGAAGAACTTTGGCTCTGACCTTTAAAGCGGAAAACAGTTAAAACAAAATAAAGCGTAATCGAAAAAAATATATACTTTTATAGTCCTTTGGCTTCTCCATATTTTTGGATTTCCAGTAAGCCTCATTATTCGGGTTCTTTTGATTCGCTCTGTTGTCCTCATCCTTCTTTTTCATGGTTGAAAATCACTCGCGTCGCTCAGCTTTGAGGTTCGAACAAGGAGTATTTAATATCGATGTTGCACGCAGTACAAAACATACTGATGTAATCGTAACGAGCATTTGTAATACTTTTTGGCTGATTAGTGAATCCCCTAAAATGTTTAAACAACTGTCAACCCTTTAGATAAAGCAGGGGATTCCCCAAACTCCCCTATAAGATATAAACGTCATATTTCAGCATACAAATGATTTGCATGTGTATACGTTAAAAATCGACACTAATTTCGATTACTGAGGTTTCCTTAACTAAGTTTAAGTTAAAATACAATTAAAACTAAATAATAAAAGCCTCTTAAATTTTGGAAAGGCACCTACTTCCAGTCTAAATTTTGATACACCGTTAAAAAAATTTTTGAACACCGTCGGATACTCGGTAAAATATTGTCTATTGCATATTGCTACCTATATTATCTCCTAAATTTTTGAACCTAAAAGTATACAGTTTAATTAAATGTATAAATGGCTGAATAAAATTAAAAAACGTCTTAGGTAACAAGGAAAACTTAGGTTATTTACTTTTTTTAAATATTTGGACGTTAGGATTTCCTAATTAAATGTTTTTGAACCGTAAATATTAAAGAAGTTCTAAATGTGATAAATAAATACTTCCAACTTACTGTGATGATTTTTTACACATATTTTATGGTAATGCTCTTTTAATAAAAAATATACACTCGTATGATGGTGTTATAGGGAAAGTTTCGTCTTATTTTAATATAATCAATGATAAAATCTACCATCGCTAGTTAAAATAAATAAAAAGATGGGTTAAAGTAGGCAAAAAGTACAGCAATACAAAAATATGAGCTATTCCATATTATTCTTTTTTACAAAATTACCTATGGTCAAACAAAGTTTTATACATATTTTTTTCCTTTATATCAAATATGTAGGTACATACTACTATCGAAATAAATAAAATAGACCCCTGAGTTTGGATATTAAGAAAACGTACTTGCAAAAAAATTGAAAATTGAAATTTGGACCATATATAGCCTCACTATTACTCTATTGTGTGCTAAAATTTCAGTTAGTTTCGTTATCCCATTTTTTAGTTATTAATGAAAATGTTGAAAAAATCTCGGTTTTCTGCCTACAACATTGATACCTCTCACTTTAACTCGTCGCAATTTTTTACTGTGGAGGTCATTTGTATAAAAAGCTCTTCTTTTTTTAAAAGCAAAGCAGAATGGAGTGCTATCTCCGTAAATATTGCGTTCTTTAAAAAAAGAAAAAACTGACATAGGTAGTAAATAGGAAACTGTAAACAACAATCTGAAAAAAATTGTTAAAATAATAGTTATAAATATGATATTCTTAAAAACAGTATCGGAATGGTCAATTACGTTCACGGTCCAATAATGGAGGGTATACAGTATAGCCTTTATAACTATATTATTTTAACTAATTTTTTCAGATTATTTACTACTTGAGTCAGTTTTTTTCTTTTTTTAAAGAATGCAATATTTACGGAGATAGCACACCATTCTGTTTTGCTTAAAAATAAAAAAGAAGAGCTTTTGAGACAAATGATCTTCACAGTACTAAAAATAATAGTTCGACTTATCGCCAGTAAAAATTTGGAATTTTTTTATCAATTAATTACGACGGGTTAAAGTGAGAGGTATCAATTTTGTAGGCAGAAAACCATGATTTTTTCATTTTCATCAATAACTGAAATTTTAGCACAAGAGTTTAGCACATTTTCTTAATATCGGTTTCCAAACTCAGGGGACTATTTCATTTCTTTCGATAGTAGGATTAGTAAGTATCACTTATTATAGTATTGAAATTTGTAAATAAAATTACAAACCTTCATAGAAATTATTTTGTATTCTTACTTCTAAAAGTTCTTAGACAAATCAACATATATAGCAACTATAAATTACTTATATAACATATTTATATGTCTGTATTTTGAGTTAAAATGATATAATTTAAAATACAACACTTTTGGAGAAAATCATATTTTGAAAAACACGTTAAAAATCTCTCTAGATTAATATGAATTGCTGTTTTTACTTTTAAAATTATAACATGTTTCAAAAATATACAAGGTATTTGTAAATAAATGCGAAATATTTTAGGGGATGGTTGCCGAAATTATTGTGTGAAAAAAAGTTCATATAAACGTAGGTTGTAATATGCTTCGTTTCCGAGACACAGTGTTTAAATTTTAATTTTTTATTTATTTTTATGAATTATTTCAAAGAGTTTTAAAGATATTAACTCGAAATTTGATCGGTTGTATTTTATTTAGAAATATTGACTGCAACCTACTAGATAATGTATCAATAGAAATAAAAAATACACAACATCCAATAAAATATGTATTATTTTGTTCCTTAAAAACGGTGCATCCTACGAAAAAAAAAATTGAAGAGACGAATTTCATTCAGAATTGATTACGGATTTCTAAAAAAAATATGAAAATTTGAAAAAGTCAGTGCCGTACCATTATTTTTTAATAAAAAAGATTGTGGCATTCTCGCACGAACGCCACTGGTGCAAGTAGAAATATTCGGATCGTCCCAAAAAATGCACATTTATCCCTCCAAAGCGTTTTTCAAATTTCGAGTCAATATATTTAAAACTGAAATAACTAATAAAAATAAATAAAAAATTAAAATTTAAAGAAACCGGGTCTCGCAAACGAAACATAATTCGACCTACGTTTATATGAACTTTTTTCGCAAAAAACTTCGGCAACCACCCCCCTAAAATATTTCGCACTTATTTACAAACATATATTTTTAACTTTAGGGGCATTAGAAACTAAAATGAAACATTATAAAAGGAAAAGTTATTTAAAATGTGTTCAATTATTGTTAAAAATTGATTTGACCGTTAGATTTATTATTATTCTGAGACCAATTCATTAATAATTAAAGATTAATAAACTGTTATTTTTGTGATAGATCTTAAAATAAACCAAAATAAATAAAAAATGTATAATTTTGTAGTTTTCTTAGTTTACTTATTTGATATTAATTATTTCCTAGTTTCTATTCACAAATTATCATTTGTTTCTGAATAACAACGACTCTCTATAATCCTATGAACTTATTTCATGTAAAAAACAGATCTAAAGTTAATTCTAATATTAATTTTTAATTAGAGGAAAAGCGGCTCATTTCAATGGTTAGGTGCTTCTTTTTTCTCAAAAAAATTTCCTTCTATTGATTTTATTCAATTGAACGGAACCACTTTTAAGCAAATTTTGTACCTATCTCTTTTTTAATGAGAAAACAAACATCCATGAATGAATGCCATTAAAATACAATAAACGTAAAAGATGATTATTTTCAAAATAAAAAATAAAATCAAGTCGATGTTTATATAATGCTATGAAGCAACCTAGAAAATTTTAAGTTCGTAATTTAAATATCCCTTTATCCTTTAAATAACTGATATATGAACGTCGATTAATCGAATTTTGGAACGTACTGTATATTTTGTACTGTACGTTGCTTAAATATGGCGGAAGTTGAAGAAAATTAGCATATTAATAAACATAATTAAACATTCCAGTAAGTATAATTCTTTCTATGTGCGTTTGTGGATTTTTTAAACGCAATTATTAATGAGAAATGGAATTTCAGAACGAAATGTCGTCTATTTAAATTGCTACCGCAGAAGTACCCACAACTTTGAGGTAACGCTATCAAATTAAAACAAAATCTATGAGGTCATTAATAAATTACGCTTATTCACAGGAACTAAACGCTATTTATAATATTGCTTCCTTTAATTGTATGTACAATGTGTTTCCCTATATTTCGCACTAACCTACTGTTTTAAAACTAGAAAAAAATAGTAAATATTAAAGTTACCTCAACTTCCATGAAGGGCAGAATCGTATGTTACATCAAACAAATGAACAACGCGAAGGTATCAAAATAAACCGCCTCAGTTTTTATTTTTGAAATGGAACATATCCTTCCGACGGTTACAGCGATATGTCTAATAATAAGACAGATATGACCAAAACAATTATTGGTGAGATTTAGACAACGAATTTTTTGTCTGACGTCATGTTTATAGTATTCCTTTTTCGTATTTCCCTTTTAGTCGAATCGAAGTAGATTTTGAACGTAAAACGTTATTTGTATGTAGAATGATAATATCAAAAAATTAACTCGAAAGAAGTGACGCTAACTTGGCGAACAGCAAATAAGTGGAAAAATTACGTATTTTTCTCATTTTTTTTACTGCCCATGAAAATCTAGACTACCTGTCTTAAAATTAGTTATTTTATGTTGTAGGCAATTAAATTATTTGCAATTTAAAGTACCTAAAGTCATATTTCATCAATTCGTTTACTGTAAAATAAAGGTCGAACGGGGAGAAATCAGTTTTCGAAAATTGCACATTATTATTGCAAAAAGCTATGGATGTTGATGAAATTTATGGAAAAGACGGTCAATCCAACGACCAACATATATGCCAATGGCCAATTCGATTGACCGTGGACGCAGGTATTTGTTGATTAATACCGTTCGTTTTTTTTTTGCAACTAATTGCTTAATTACTAAACGTTAATTTTAGAAGTTAATATCGTAGATATAGGTTCTAGTTGATCCAAAGAAACGTATGGAACGTAAGGTTAAACTTTTATTAACGTTAACTTTTACTGTTACTAGAGCGTTTATTACAAGAACTATCAATGTAAAACTTTTTGAAAATACAAGTTTAACCCTTTCTTTAATTGTCTCTAAAATCCCGGTCCCAATAGTTAATTCACAACGTTATATAATAAAACTATCTTGGGATCAAAGAGGCGTAGATGACTTCTTTTTTAAAATTACCATAAAAATAAGGTTTATTTAATGCAAATAGAGCGAATTCCCGAGCGGCTTTTGCCTGTCTCTAGGACAATTTATTTCTATCGCTGTTTCGCACATCCTACTTTGTTAGTTATAAAAAGCAACCTAATAATTTCAAACGATATTAACGTTCAGTAGGTAATTAAATTAGCTGCAAAAAAACGAACGAAATTAATTAATTAACCTGGTGCAACAATTTCACGGTCAATCGAATCGGACTTTGGCACATATGTTCATCATCAGATTGACCGTCTTTTCCTCAAATTTCATCAACATCCATCCCATTTTGCAATAATAATGCGCAATTTCGAAAACTGATTTTTCCGCGTTCGACCTTTATTTTATAGTTAAAAAAGTTGGTGAAATGACTTAATGTACATTAAATTAAATAGGTAATTTAACTGCCTACAACATAAAAGAACTACTTTTCTGATAGGTCGTCTAGATTTTCATAGACAGTAAAAAAGTGAAAAATCACGTAATTTACACACGAAAGCACAGATATGTGAGTAAATAATTTTAAAAAAATACTAAAAATAAATACTATAAATACAAAAATTGCACTATTACAAAATACATGAAATATATCACACATCGCATACATTATATGGTATTCCTAGGGGACTAGCAAGAGCAACAAAATCATCATTAAAATAATCGTCGAATGAGTAAAAAGCTTTCATTTTAAGAAAGTTCCTTATTCTCATTTTATAGTGAGTATTACACAAGGACCTAATTGCTTCAGGTAGCATATTAAAAAAGCGCACGCAATAGTAATTAAA
Organism: Anoplophora glabripennis; assembly: GCF_000390285.2. NCBI lineage: Eukaryota > Metazoa > Arthropoda > Insecta > Coleoptera > Cerambycidae > Anoplophora > Anoplophora glabripennis. Next base: position 672,169 of record NW_019416296.1, read on the forward strand.
ATTAACTCTAGTTCTACTCAGTCTAAGAGGAACATGGTTTATATTGTACCTGTTTCTAGTAGGATAATCATGGTTCAGACAATGTTGACGAAACATATAGATATTTTCCTTAATGTACAAGAGACATTCCAAAATGTAGACACTTGATAGTGTAAGTATGCCATATTTTTTAAATTGTTGCTTACAATCCGCTCTATAAGGCAACCCTGCAATAATGCGAATACATTTGCGTTGTAATTTAAAAATTTTATCACCATGGTAAGAATGATTCCAGTTCAAAATAGCATAACACAGATGTGAGTGAAAAAACAACATAATAGACTGACAACAATGTTTTTATCGAAACAGAATTAACAAGGGTTCTGATCAGGAACATCTTTTTGGATAGTATTTTAGATAACTCATCAATATGCTGCTTCCAACACATTTGGCAATCAGTGTTCACTCCGAGAAATTTCACTTGCGAGGCGCAACTGGTGAATTCATCACGCACATAACGCAAAGTAAACAAAATAGACTGAGTTTTATCTAGATTAAGAAACATCTTATTTGCCAAAACCACCGCTTAACGTTATCCTGTGTTGTTTGAACATTGTTACGAAGGACACTGGCCTGACCTACACTGTTTAGGATCGTAGTATCATCCGCAAAGAGGATAAACTTGGAAATGCTATCACTATTTGGTAGATCGTTTATGTAAATGAGAAACAGTACAGGCCCAAAGACAGATCCTTGTGGGACTCTGTGATTCATGGTTAAGCATGAAGATTTACTTCCATTAAAAGAGACACATTGAGATCTGTCACTCAGGTATGATTTAATAAGGGAGATACTATTTGGGTCGAAGTTATAGCGCGAAAGTTTAAAATGTTGTGGTTCACACAGTCAAAAGCCCATCACACTTTATATTATTGTAATATATAGATGTGTCAGATTAATATTTTACACAGTATATTCAAATGAAGTAACTCGAATGCTAATAAATAATGTTGTGGGCATAAGATGATCATTTATAATACCTAATACTTTTCCCTCCAATTACTTTTTAGTTGGTCTTTTATATTGACTATTTTAGGCAATTTGTAATTTACATTGGACATATGTGCGACGTACAACCCAGTTACATGCTTCACTCTTAACTTTTTTAATGGATTTTATAGGAAACAAATTAATTTTTTAATAAAATCCTAGAGTGAAATTGGTACTATCGAATAAAAATATTGATCTTGATTTGTCAATATATTAGAACCAGTTCATTATTTCTAATTTCTCTGCTAATTTTTTTAAGCTAGGTTCTCCAGCTTTGGATTACGTGTCCAACATAATTTGGCCTAATTTATTGCATAAAATATTGGTAAATAAAAGTGATCATTCTGGGGTGGATTAATTTACATGAATTTAAACTGCTTTTGCTTTTCTTTGTTTGTAAAATATCCCTAGATGCTTTGAAGTTTGATATTATGATAAAATAATACACTTTGGAGATGAAAATTTATCTATAATGAATAAATGGATTTAAATAATATCGCTGTTAAAAAGAATGAAAGAGTTGACTGACTAAACTTCGAGTATTGATAAATGCCTTATAGTTTAATCACAAACGCCCATGATGCATGATGTTTTCAACAAACAGCCCTTCGTTTTCAGCGCGGGGATGTTGCCAAACTTTAGAAATCCGTGATTTAGGTTGTTGTAGTTGGTAACCATAATAATAATTAAATATGCGTTAAACAAACTCTTACGTCAAAAAGATCAGATCAGATCAGTCAAGGGTTGTTTTTATGAAACTACTCTTGTTTAATCAAACCCGAGAAAGGCAGACAAATATGAAATAACTTCGCTTCAATTAGTCAACATTTCGAAAAAATTAGTCTATTTTTGTTTACAAAATTGCACCTGACGCTTCAAATAAAATTGACAGCGTATTTTTTTTTTTGTTTAACTGTGATCCGTATTTTTTATTTTGGCTTTATAATAGTTATTTATGATACAAGTGTTAAAAGTGGCATTTTATTTTGTGAGTGAACATGATTAAAAAACGAGCGTAGCGAGTTTTTTAACTTCACGAACAAAATAAAATCACTTTTAACACGTATATCATACACTATTTTTTCTACAAAACAATCGGAAGAACTTTAAACTCAATAAAAATAAGAAATCAAAAAATACCACACAGATCGCAGTGTTTATGAACCAAAATTTTCGTAGCAACCAGTACTTTTAACACTAGTGTTAAAAGTAACTTACTTTTAACACGCGTGTCAAAAAATGACATTTTTAACATCAAAAATGACAATTAAAAAGCCCACTTTTAACAGTTTTGTAGAAAAAATACTTTTTTCGTTTAATTTATTTTAATATTTTTTATAAGTGGCAAAGTACCTAAATAAACACCTTCATATGATTAAATATATGAACTAATGTAGAAAAAATGCCTTGTTCGCAGTAATTTGGTTCGTTATAAAACAGATTGGCTTAATGCATGTAATGTATCGATAAATAATCGTGTTTATTAGGAAAATTGGTAATTCCCCTGAAGAAAGCCTAGACTACTCATTCATACATTTAATTTCCTTTTTCTTTCTCTATGTATGTAATTAGGATATACCTATAATTTCTAAATTTCCAAACTTGTAACTACTATCAACACAATTTCTTTATTTTTAAGGGTAAATTAGCAATAAATTTAACATTTGTCTGCTTGCTTAGGTACCTATAGGAACTTATCGACTTATTTTGGAATATGATCGTCTTTTCTGTGTTTCATACTGAACGAGTGTCTTCTTTTTGGGGGAAATGAGGCACAGATTACGAATAAGTTAACATTTATTTTGGCTTGGTGTCACATTTAATTCAGTACATCGGTAATATACAATACAAATATAACATTTTCAACAATAAATAGGTATTATTATGTTGTTACATGAATTTGCAACAAAATGTATAAGTAATTTAACATCTCTTTTAAATTTATGAGTAAAGCTAAGATTAGGCACATATATATACATATAAAAAATGGAATGTTGTGTCCGTATATATGATATTACGAAAGATACTGAGATTAAAAAATTAAATAATGTTTCGGATACCAATGAGAGAAATTTTTAATATTCAATTTTTTTTTAAATAAATTTCGTAATACCATGTATACTGCTATATATCTATACTTATTTTACAGGTTTTTGGGGAAATATTTTACTTCCTTGTACAAAAGAATTGATGAATATGGACATAATTCATTGTTAATTTTTGAACTATGTCAAACTCGCCTTATCGCTAAAATGTACTTTCTGTTAATAATAATAATTGTAAGAATAATAATAATTCAAAGTACTGGTAGGTATAGAATGAATATTAAATTAATAAATTTTCTCTGATACTGAATTATTTTGAAAAAAACGTTGGAAATAACTAGCTTGCTTCTATTTTTAAATACCAGGTCTGTATTAGGTTGTAGGACAATGGGTAGAATCTAGAATCCTAAAATTTATCGTAGGTAGTCTTAATTTCGGTTTTCTGTCTGATTCCTACTAATAAATCCATTACCCATACTTTTTAGTTATTTTATAGTTCCAATGTAACTTTTTTAACAATAATTTGGTTTTATTTTTTCCACATCAGCTTGTTTTAAATGTAAACACTATTTATTCTAAAATATAAGAAAGTTAATATTTTTTCGGAAAACACAGTGGCTCACTTTTTTCTTTCAATTTTATAATTTGTATCCAGTTTAATTCAAATCCATTTACAGATTCCCGATATACATAGAGGGCGTAAATAATAAGTTTAGCTAAACTTTAATGACGTATTCTACCGATGAAAATAACTCTATTTTTTTTTTGCTCTATAAAAACTTTTGCAAGGATGCTTCCCTACGGAGATACAGGGTGTTAAAAGATTATTAAAGATATTATTTTGTTTTTATGTTGAACATTTCATTTCTCGTGACTGTTTTGAAACCTCTCAAAAATATTAGCTATTGAATTAATTGTTACACATTTAGCAATCAATAGAATATGGTAAATAGCAACGTATGACAATCATGACTTTGACCTCTACTTTCAAGGTCATTTGAAGGTCTACTACAGAAATTGATCTTGATGACCTTTACAAATGTTGTTAAGGATGTACGAGACTATAGATTGTTGATCTTGTATCTAACGTTGAATGACATTTGAAGGTTGATTAAAGGTTGACATTTGAATTTGCTGTGACCTTGCTAAAAAATAGCGGGTCTCATTTAAAATTATGAAGTTGACCTCCAACTGACCTTCAAGGTCAGATTTAAGACCAGCAATGGATTTTCCCCAACGACTGAACTGAATTTTTGGATTGGAGGCTTCTCTGACGAGATATTCATGTGTATCGACTAATGTAGGACACGTGGTATATTTGAAGTAAATATGCTTAAACTTTAAACTTTCAATAAAAAGATTTCTAATAAAATTTAATATTTTTAACCTCAATCCGTTAGATAGATATTATATTGTGACATTTATTGGTTGAAGATACATCAAACTTATTTCTGCTGTTACTAATTTGCTACTAGAATATAAGACGTCATTTCCCTAATTACGAAAATATTACTGCAGCATTTCGACCCTCGACAGCATAACAAATCCATGTTCAAAATTTTTAAATTTAACATGAAGTTGCGATGCAAATATTAGAATTTTGGACATAGGACGAATCTGTTAAGGTCAGATGTACAAAAAATATCTCATTGATTATATTACAATACATGAATGACCATTTTTTAAGTTAAAGCCATGTATATTTGGATTTTATTTAGATATAACTTTTATTTATTATTTCATATACAGGCAAATTTTAAAGCTTTGTTGCATCATTGCTCGTTATAACCACTGACTTGAAGTTGAAGTTTATTTTAACAGAAACGCATTTAGCTGTTACCTTAACTTTTTACTGAATTGGGAATCGATAAATAATTTTTATTAGTATATCGTTGAATTAAGATGATATAAAAGATAAATTCTAATCTTCTGTTCTACTTAGATTCCATTCATTATTTGAGAAACATATCCATTAAAATCTACCTTAATAACATAATTGTCCTACATACCTTTTTAAATCTATATCGCTATTTATCAAATTATGAAACAATTTCGCACATAAACAAGGAATTGAATAACTTTGTCGCATTTATGTATCTACCTGTAGATTCAAATAAATTATTATCATTCACAGAAAGTAGCAGATATTTAAGTAAAGGTAATATACGAGTATTTTTATAAATCAAATGACGAAAAGCTTGTTTCTTCGATATACATTTTTTCTAGATTAACGTAAATACAGTTTATAAGAATATTTACATATTTAATATTTCAAATTTGTTTTAAAAATATTTAACTGTTGCTTAAACGCTAAATTAACGAATTTGGGAATAATATCACTTGAAAACAAAGACTAAAAAATGTTAACATTACATTAACAAATACCGCTTCCAGAAGATAATACGTGTGTGTACATGTCAGTGTGACAAAAAATAATTTAACTGTCAATTAGTATCCTATATAGGCTCCGATTTAGCATAAGAATGGGTAAACGAATTTAACAACTTATTGAACATATTATCTTCCTTGTAGCCAACGGAAGAGTATCAGAATGATTTAATTATTTTAAAAACAACTTACATACTCTTTATTTATTAAAGCTTATAGATTTGTTCCATTCTGTCTCACGTGCAGCCTAAATGAAGAAACTGGAATCGTCATTCCATTCGTCGATGACAGGCCCGAAAGAGTCGTTAAAGAATTGATCGATTTCTTTGTACATGTGGAGTAGAGCTTTTGTAGAGAAATCGTGGTCTTCGTCTGGATACGCCTATAACAATACGTCAATTTTAGGAATGTTTTCGTAAACAGGATTCTCTCCCAATATTTTTAGTACGCATATACATCAGATAATAAATGTAACTTAATATATTTTGTTCTCCGAAAGTAGATAAGGAAATGGTGTATGCTATATATTAAAAGTCTTTCGAGATATCTTATTCATATTTATAGGTAGAAATTGGAAATGTTAGGGTGGCTGCGATGTGTACAAGGTTGGCTGTAGGTCGTGTTCTTTTTTTATGTAATTTTATTTAAAGAAATGACAATGTCGAAACAATATCAACCTTTTCACAATTTAGTAATCCCAGTTACCGTGTCATTGTACAACATGTACATGTCTGTCTGCTCCGAAGCTTCGCATCGATCAATTTATTCGATATGCATCTAACAGCACTCTAATGCCTGTCCTGTCGGCCTGGCGCGCCGTTGAACAATGCCGTTTTTTTGTTGAAATTAGTGGCCATATGCCTTAAGTCCAAGTTTGAAATATGATTAACACATCTCGAAAAACTTTTAAGATATTGGAAACATGATTTCTGCCACTCACCTTTACAGGGTATGCAGTTGAGTTGAGTTTTAACCACGAAAAATTCAGGAATCGCTGAGAAAGTTAAAATGATGGCATTTTGCTATATATACTTCTATATATATATATATATATATATATATACTCCATCGTTTTTGAGATACGAAACGTTAAAATTTTCAAACAGTGTTACGTTTCTAAATATCTTTGAACAAATGCAGATATTGCTGTTCTCGGGCTAGGCTGTGTGGGGGCGGACCCGCTATCAGAACCCCTAGGCCTGTCCTGACGTTACTAAGATCGCTACTCAGTGGCATCCAAGCTTTTGTAGAGTCACCATTGAAGGTGCCGACAGCGGCGAACGGTTAAACGTTTGGAAGCATTTGATTCTACCAGTTACAGATACCACTGCGGAACGTCTTAGAGGTCTGAACAGAGGTTCCGCCCGCGGTAGCCTTAAAATCGTCAATAATATTCAAAGGGCGGGCCTAGTGGTTCTGACAGCGGGTCTGCTCTCACAGAGCCTAGTCCGAGAACAACGAGGGTAGGTCAAAGATTCGGGGTAGGGAAACTAATTTATATTTTAAATTCATCTAAACATATAAACTTTATAAATTCCTAATAACAGCGAAAGTTGTGCAAAGTCAAGGATAAAAAAATTTCTTCCAAAATGAAATGTGCATTTCAAAAGTGATAAAAATTATATTTTTTCCAGTGCATAATATTTGAATAAAACGTGACCAAAATAACTCATCTTTACGACACTGGTTTCAGTTGAAACTTAAAGGCGGATATGCACTTGTGGCAATGCTCCGTAACGTAACAACGAACATGTTACGACCTGTTGCAAAAGGCGACACGGTTCGCTGCGAAAGTATGTGTGGTTTTGGTCGTATTATTCATTCCGGAACGTAACAAAATAAGGTTACGAGACGACTTAGGAACATAAACTCGCAGTATGAACCTGACTGCAATAATGGATTCGTCACTGCAATTGCAGTTAGCAGCAGCGTCATATATTTGTATTCATAATACAATTTTGAAGAATAAGTAACGGAAATCTCCGGAAATCTTTTCTTTACTCCACTCCATGGCACAAACACAGAAAAACACACTCTTCCTAGTCACTGTAGAAAACACACTGACCCCAGACCATAAACAAAAGACTGACGAAACAAAAAATAAGTTAAAATCACATGTGCAACAGGCAACCTTACAGCCAAAAGGGTAACCCTGTCTCAACATGTGGCAGAAAGTACTCTTGCATTCCTCTGATGCGACGACTAAAAACCGACAACAGATGGTTCGTCCCGGATTAGTTACGTGTGTCAAATTTGTTACACGTACCATGCAACAATTTTCCTCTCCACTAGCTGTATCGTAACATGTTCGGTGTTACGTTACGGGGGATTTGACACAAATGGATACCCGCCTTAATATTTCGCGTTAAACGTCATTCTGATACATTATGTTACACCTTATACAGTGCAATGTACCTACTTGATAAGCTTGCTGGATTATCTACAGTTTTAGAAAAAATCAATTGTGAATGATTCTAGTAATGATTATAAGGTTGTTTAAAAAGTCCATTATATTTTGTCCTAATAGTAGAAATAGCCGCAGTAATAGATGTTCTATATGCAATTCTAATGGGTTGGGAAATAACTAATGTTCGTTTTTAAGAACCAACGCTCCGCAATTGCTGCTGGTTTGCTCTGTAGTCATCGATCAACATGTGGTCATAATGAGCGTTTTCTTCATCGTATTGTCACTGGTGATGAAAAATGGTGTCTATACGTGAATTTGAAACAGCGTAAAGAATGGTGGGGCTCCAAAAAACAAGCAACTTCAAGAACAAAGCCAGAACTTCATCATCAAAAGACCATGTTATGCGTCTGGTGGGATTTGAAAGGTATTCTTTATTACGAAGTCTTACCAAACAATCAAATCGTCAACGCAGAACTCTATGTCTAACAACCCAACAACTACAGCGACTCCACTAGGCTATTCAACAAAAAAGACCTGATAAAAACGGACATTCGGGAGTTGAATTGTAGTTCTGCCTTAGCCGCCTTACTCTCCTGATCTCGCGCCTTCTGATTTTCATCTCTTCGGCTCTTTGTCAAACTCCTTACGTCGTGTTTTTTATTTTAACACCGACAATGAGTTAAGAGCTTGGTTGGATGAGTTTTTCGAGCCAAAACTGGAGGATTTCTACAGAAGAGGCATCGAGAAACTTGTTGAACGTTGGGAGGAGGTCATAAATACCGATGGAGCATATTGATAATAAATTGTAGAGTTGAAAAAAGTATATTACATTTGAAAAAAAAACGGACAACCCAATCCATAATTACGGTAATAAAAATGATATTTTTCAACAAAAGTAAATCCTTAAAATATTCCCAAAACTGACATCTTCAACAAGAAACATTAATAAAATGATTTATATTTTCTCTTTATATTTTAATAATACAGGGGGATTCACCAACGGTGAGCAAAAATGAAAGCTCGTATTCTTTGGTGAATTTTAATTTAATTTCGTATAAAGTTTTTATCTACGACGTTTCATTAAAAAGATACAGGGTGTTAAACTTAAAAACATATTTTAAATTTTTTTAAATAATTTAAAAACTAATAAGTGAAATAATTTTAAATTGGGCACATGTATTTATATAAACATTGTCTAAAATGTGAGGACTTTTCTTAAAATTTAGATGCTCCAGTACCTGACTTTCGTGTAAAACTTAAAAAGCGTACTGAAAACACTTTTACTTAAATGACATGACAAACACTAAGTAGGACCGTATTCGATGCAAAGTAGAGTTAAAAAGTTGTCGGTCTTTTATCAAAGGAAAATCGTGTCAACATTTTTAGGAGGCCTAAGATGAACCATTTCAAATTTAAAATGAAATTGAATGTAAAATCTGAAATACCGCTGCATACACACTGTGTTCTGGTAGTAGCTATAGTCGCCCAGGTGCATCGAGTATACGAAGTGGTCGGTTATACGTCAAATATAACCTGACGAGCTTGGTCGTAAATCAGAGAGCGCCTCCAAAAAACAAGTAAACAATAGTGGCGCGTACAGAGGTAAAATGTAGTATACAGGGTGTATCTAAATAACTCCGAAAAAATTCAAGGGGCGATTCTCCGATGAAAATTAATAGGGGTCTTTGGTATAAAATTTTTTGAAAAAACGCTTCCCTGAAAAGTTACGCCCCTCCTAAAATTACAAAATAAAAATTGTTTTTCTTTTTATCTTCCACGTACATCAAGCTAAAGAAACCAAACTTGGTGAACATTATCTGTCAATAAAACTACACTTTTTGAATTTTTTTCAACCCTGAACTATTTTTGTAAGGGGTTGAAATAATCAACCCCTATGACATTTTTTCTTATAATTTTTTTTTCGATAAAATTTTTTCCTTTTAAAAAATATGTCTAAAAAACCCCATTCATTTACTAACTTTTTGATCTCTTCAAGTTTCTTCGAAAAGTTAAGGATTTATGACAAAAAAAAAAAAATGTATTGTAATGTATTTTTAAAAAGATGAGCTGTTTAACGCGAGTGTATTTTGCCGAAAGATCTAGTGGCCTGTTCTTTACAATGGAATCCGTAGAAACAAATGTCAATGTCATTTATTGTTACTGTTTCTTACTATTTCACAAGTTTCATGATTTTGTGTAGAAAATATTAGTTAATAAACCGAAAATATGGTTAACTATTCGAATTTAGAAATGGCAGATATGCATTTTACATATGGGTATGCTAACGGTAATGCATTGGAAGCGCAAAGACTTTATGCTGAACAGTACCCAGAGCGTAGATTACCCCACCATACTACGTTCACAAATATTCACCAACGCTTGCGGGAACTTGGAAAATTTGAAAAGAGAAGTCATGACTGTGGCCGTAGCCGAGAAGTTAGAACTGAAGCTGTCGATGAAGCCGTACTTAATTTAATTGAGGAATCCCCAGAAACTAGTACCAGGAAAATAGCTCGTGTCCTAAATGTAAGCCATTCGGTAGTTTTTAGAATTTTAAAAGAACAACAGTTATATCCCTATCATCTCCAACGGGTGCAGTCGTTACTGATTCGAGATTTTTTACCACGTGTGGTTTTTTGTCAATGGCTTATTAATATGATCGGCCAAGCGCCGCAGTTCTTAAGAAATATTTTATTTACTGACGAGGCGAATTTCTCAAGAGACTGTATTAGAAATTTTCGTAACAATCATATTTGGGCTGAGGAAAATCCTCATGACTTTTTTGAAGGAAATCATCAGTATCAATTTTCATTAAATGTGTGGCTCGGAATTATCGACGATCATTTAATTGGTCCCTATTTTCTTCCACGACGATTAGATGGTGACTCATATTGTCATCTTCTCGAAGAATTACCTATTATTCTTGAAGAAGTTCCCATTCAAATTAGGCAACGTTTATGGTTTATGCACGACGGTGCACCAGCCCACTTTAGTATACGTGCAAGACGTCACTTGGATGAGGTGTATGCCAATCGATGGATAGGTCGAGGAGGATATGTAAATTGGCCAGCCCGCTCCCCTGACCTTAATCCTTTGGATTTTTGCATATGGGGATATCTGAAATCTTTGATCTACTCAAGGCCAGTTGAAGATATCAATGATTTGCGAAACCGCATTGTAGCAGGGTGTGAAACGATAAAAAATTCACCAGGAATATTTGAACGCATACGCAATTCTATGAGAACAAGAGTAGATGCTTGTATTGAAGCTGAAGGCAATCATTTTCAACATTTTTTGTAGATTGTATTGTCAATATCCGACAGATTTTTATTTTTTGTTACTGTTATAACATTATTCATCATTTGTTCACTTTTAGTCTAAGTTCCAAACTTCTTAGCCTAGTAGAATCATAGGTCAACTATTTGGTTGAGTGTTTTTTAATAAAATGTTATTTAATATGACAATAAATGACATTGACATTTGTTTCTACGGATTCCATTGTAAAGAACAGGCCACTAGATCTTTCGGCAAAATACACTCGCGTTAAACAGCTCATCTTTTTAAAAATACATTACAATACATTTATTTTTTTTTGTCATAAATCCTTAACTTTTCGAAGAAACTTGAAGAGATCAAAAAGTTAGTAAATGAATGGGGTTTTTTAGACATATTTTTTAAAAGGAAAAAATTTTATCGAAAAAAAAATTATAAGAAAAAATGTCATAGGGGTTGATTATTTCAACCCCTTACAAAAATAGTTCAGGGTTGAAAAAAATTCAAAAAGTGTAGTTTTATTGACAGATAATGTTCACCAAGTTTGGTTTCTTTAGCTTGATGTACGTGGAAGATAAAAAAGAAAAACAATTTTTTTTTGTAATTTTAGGAGGGGCGTAACTTTTCAGGGGAGGGTTTTTTCAAAAAATTTTATACCAAAGACCCCTATTAATTTTCATCGGAGAATCGCCCCTTGAATTTTTTCGGTGTTATTTAGATATACCCTGTATATGTGTAATTTAAAAAACAAATTGGATTTATAATAAATTACATTTAAAAAAATAATTTATGAGAATAAAGAAATTTTTGTAGGAACAAGGGTGCTAGACGTGAACTGATCCCTTCGTCCCTTCATAATGTATAAAGACATTATTCAATTTCTAAAACCCTTAAAAGCGTATTGCACTGGATCCCTTGACAGGCAATAATTTATTACTTTGCGTCGGTTGGGTTATTTAATCGAATTAATCGATTTAATCGAAAATTAATAACATTAGTCTTCATTTTAATGATTTTATTTGAGTAAATGCTCAAAAATACCTTCATTTCCACGAAGACAGGTGCAACATTTTTTAGTAACGAAAATGTAATTTGTTCGAAATTTATTCTTGCTTGAATCTGATGAAAAGCATTATTTATGGATTATGGATATTATTGTAAATCAAATTATTGACGAAATGTCAAAGTTGCTATCTCAGCCTACTATGTAATTTTAAACCACATTTTATTCGAAAATAGAAGTGTGCTTTCAGTTCGTTTTTTAAGTTTGACTCGAAAATCACTCTTTTTTCGAAAAACATAATAGGGTAGTAATTTGTAGAAAATTGAAAGACGAATCTGAATATATCATGATTGTTACCGTACCGATACACTGTATCTCCGCCACTGGAGCATCCAAATTTTAGGAAAAGGCCTCAGATTTTGGAGAAATTACATAAATACATGTGCCCAATTCCAAATTCTTTCACTTACTAGTTCTTAAATTATTTAAAAAAATTAAAAAATTTTTTAAGTTTAACACACTGTATCTTCTTAACGAAGCGTCCTAGATAAAACTTTTTACGAAAGACTCTCTTTAAAATTCGCCAAAGAATACCGGGTTTCATTTTTGGTTACCGTTTGTGTGTATATTTGTATTAGTGCAAAATATCCTTCTTCTGCTAATTTAGTTGAACTTTTACTTTTACGTCTATTGAAACGTAGCGAACACACCATATCTGGTTTTCTATGTGCATGATCTACAACAAGCCTCATTTGCAAGGCAAATTCCATATCGGAACGAATATCATTCTGTCGCCAGCTAAAATTGAATTATAGTGTGCAAAAAGAAGCGGTAAGTAATTGACGTAACTGATGAAGTTAATGCATAATTAAATACTAGTCGAAAAAAATAATATATATAAAAAAACAGTATCATATTGAAATAAAAATATAGTTTCCTTGAACCGCTCAAATTTTTATTTATTTATTGTGTTTTGAATAGCAACCGAGCTGTTATAGCCACAATGTACATAGTTGTGTTTTTACCCTCAGAAAACATGAGCTGTTTAAAGCTCTACTTGTCCAAATTAGAAATTAATTACAAATAGTTTATTTTTGCAATTAAAGTATTCTATTTTTTGCCTTGTTTTAAAATTATGTACGTTATAAAATTCCAGAATACAATAATTAACAATCTGTCAGTCCATTGTTTTGTTCAGTAGACAGTAGTTCGTGTTCCCACATTTTTACAAAAAAAATTGAATTGTTATTTTCTCTGACAGGATATAGTTGCTTTTGAAATACAAATAAACGTGCCATATAAGACAGATTCCCGGAAATATAATTCACGGAAAAGTGAAGGTAAATGTTTAATGTATGATAGGTAGTCTGTTCCGACTAACACAATTTTTATCTCAGATAAGTGTAACTGTAATAATGAATGTATGTATTATTATTAAATGCGCCTATCGACAACAAAATCAAATTTATTTAAAAAAAATACGGAAGTAGACTTTCGGCTAATATATACAGGGCGTTTCTCAAGTACGAGCACGACTGCAGAGCGCTGTTCATATAGATCCAAATGTATTGCCAGCCATGAGATTGAAAAAATGTTTTCAAATATTTATATTTCACTAAATTGATAAAAAGTGTTCTTTAAAGTAGAATCTAAGAATTTATACGTCACTAGTTTTTTTCAAATTATTAGTATTTTAATGTCTAGACTATTCTAAGGAAAAAAAAATTAATAAAAAACAGCCATTTACTAATTTTTTAAATTTGATATAAATCATGTAATCTTCATGCAAATATAATTATTGTCTGATAAACATCGCGAGTTCAACAAAAACTAATAAAGCGTTTTCTAAAAAGTTCAGATAATATTGTCTAACCAGGCGGTTTAGAAATATAATAGGTCTTATGCGATTTTCGAAATTTTAAACTGACTTCAGTAGGTACTAATAAAGAATTGGGATTGAGTTTACAAGAGGACAAATTGACCAGAAAGTGAAATATGGAGACGAAAAAAAGACATTCTTGATAAAAGTTTTTGCTTGTCTAGAAAATACGAATCACCAAACGCATTTCAATTTTCTTGTACAGGGTGGGTCAAAAACACAAAAATGTTATTTTGTGTAAGAAGAGTAAAAACATACCTAATTTTGAAAGATACAAAACAGTCATTCTTGATAAAAGTTTTTGGTTGAAAAATGATTAAGAGTCATGTTATCGAAAATTTAATTTTTTATACAGGGAACAAAGTACAAAACTAAAATACGTCTTATTCGAGTGTAATTTTTAAATAATACGAACATAATTACAACAACAATTAAGCTAAAGAAAGAGTAAACAAAGCAATATGATGAAGATATTAAATTTCAAAAACACCACCCCAATATTGAACACATTTTTTTTTTAATTACTTCCTTAGGAAGGAAGGAATTTCTGATTTCTTCTTGAGATATTGAACGGACAGCCTGGGTAATTCTGACTTTTAGTATTTCAGTATTATTTGGTATTGGAGTAGCTTAAACAATTTGTTTAAAGGACCCAACACTGTAAAAAAATCAGTGTGAGTGGTCAACAAAGGTTAAACTCAATATTGGACATTTTGATCATTTTACTCATTTGTGATTATATTTAAACTCAAATTGAGTACTTTCACTCAAATATAGGTACTCCTTAAATAAATTCTTCACGTAAATTCGTATTTGGTGCACTTACACCTAAATCAGAGACCTATTTTCATATCTAGATGCATTGTCTTTGTCTGTTCCCATCGTCCCATTAGGTTATCTCGTGACTGTGGCGTGGTGGATGGCAGTATGGCGTATGGCGTGCTTTGGTGTTGGACAAATATCGGTCTATCTGGTTATTGTAGTGAAAATTGTATTTAAATGCAGTGATTTAATTACAATAATTACAATATATTAAGTCTAGATTAATATTTGGTTAAATAAATGGAGAGTTAAATTGTTATCTATAATTACGTATTTGTAACGTATAATATAGGTTATGGCAATCTATTCGACCGATCAGTTCACCAATTCCTTTAATCGAGACCTAAAATATTGTCTCTAAAACAGATCTGTGTAAAAACCACTGTGACAGTTTAGTAGTTTTATAGTCCTTTTAAAGTTTGTTGCCTTTTTATTTTGATCTTTATATCTGTGTTATTTGTAAGTTTGTACTATTTTTCTATCTCTCTATTTTTTCATAGTTAATTTTTCTCTCTTTTACCTATTTTTATATTTTATTACTAGACTTAACTTATCCTGTCATTGGGCATCGCCTGTTGGATGTGTATTTTAATTAAATAAATAAATAAATAAATAAATAAATAAATAAATAAACTTTAATACAACGATATTTAAAATAAAATTTAAAGAGAATATAAACCAAGTCTGAGTAAAAAATTACTCAATAATAGTTACATTTAAATCATATTAGAGAAAAAGTCAACTCTAAATTGGTTTTATATACTCGGAATAGAGTCAAAAGTCACTCAATTGATAGTCAGCAGTAACTCGGATTTGAATAAAACTCATTCATTTCGGCTGCAATAGTTTCACTCAATTGTACTCATACAACTTAGAGTAAAAATTTCACTCAATCGGTTGTGGACAGAAATTGATACATTATTGAGTAAAATTGAATGTTTGAGTGAAATTTGTTTAGAGTGTAGGAACATATCGGCCATGGTTAAGTCAGGGCTCCTTGGGGGCCATAAAATTGGACCATTTCACCAATCCATCACGAGCACAGTATGCTGGACAACTACCCTGTTGAAAATAAGTTTTTTGGCCAAAATTTAATCGTAAATTTTCGAGTTCATAGCTAAAAAATGTATCAAACATTTCTAAGTACGATATTGTAGGTGTATAAAAATATGAGCCTATAATGCCTTGGTCAGATATTGCGAATCGCACGTTCACTTTTCTAAAATATTGTCTTCGTGTCATTATTATTAATTCAGGGTTTTCTGCAGCTGCTGCTGCTGCTACCAGTAGGTGCTGGGGTGTTACAGTTCCGTCACTAGAAAATGTACATTCACCAGAAAATAACGAGCGTTCAAATAAAAACGTGGTCAAGTTGGTTCTGAAAATTTGGACGTAGGGCGTAGCGTATAGCAAATGAACTTAAACGTCATCTGTCAAAGCGCTATATCGCCGCTATCAATTTGAATATTTTCATTTTAAACGCTTTTTAAAACGAAAATATTCAAATTGGTAGCGGCGATATAGCGCTTTGACAGATGACGTTTAAGTTCATTTGCTATACGCTACGCCCTACGTCCAAATTTTCAGAACCAACTTGACCACGTTTTTATTTGAACGCTCGTTNTGTATGTATGTATGTATGTATGTATGTATGTATGTATGTATGTATGTATGTATGTATGTATGTATGTATGTATGTATGTATGTATGTATGTATGTATGTATGTATGTATGTATGTATGTATGTATGTATGTATGTATGTATGTATGTATGTATGTATGTATGTATGTATGTATGTATGTATGTATGTATGTATGTATGTATGTATGTATGTATGTATGTATGTATGTATGTATGTATGTATGTATGTATGTATGTATGTATGTATGTATGTATGTATGTATGTATGTATGTATGTATGTATGTATGTATGTATGTATGTATGTATGTATGTATGTATGTATGTATGTATGTATGTATGTATGTATGTATGTATGTATGTATGTATGTATGTATGTATGTATGTATGTATGTATGTATGTATGTATGTATGTATGTATGTATGTATGTATGTATGTATGTATGTATGTATGTATGTATGTATGTATGTATGTATGTATGTATGTATGTATGTATGTATGTATGTATGTATGTATGTATGTATGTATGTATGTATGTATGTATGTATGTATGTATGTATGTATGTATGTATGTATGTATGTATGTATGTATGTATGTATGTATGTATGTATGTATGTATGTATGTATGTATGTATGTATGTATGTATGTATGTATGTATGTATGTATGTATGTATGTATGTATGTCGGAGAGTGGTGGAATTGTTTTTCCACCGCGGCACTTAAGGCCTTATTAGGCCCCTTGTACACTCTCCTTCATTACTCGAGTACTTTTCTTCAAACCATCCTATTTACTACACGGGTAGCTTGGTGGAAGTCTCGTACAGTTTATGTATGATAGCATGGTCTTGAGTTACAGAGATTTTCTTTGCTCTATTCTCATTACCATTTATCAGGGACCACACGCATGCGGCAAATGTTGAGCGAGGTCTCTGGTAGGCTGCTACAGCCACGTCCCCGAGCCTACCTTAGGTCACCCATCCAAATTCCAGCCTGCGTCCGTGATGCTTACCTCGGAAGATCGAAATCCACCGGCCAAGACACCCGGCTAGGCTGTCCCCTTTTACATTAAATAATTACTTCATTAAATAAAAACAATGACGAGTACGTTCTTATGTGTCATTATTACTTTAGGAATTAGTAGGTACTTTAATTAGAGGTGTGCTAGAGAATACTTAATTAAATTTTTGATAACGTGACTTATTCATTTTTAAAGCAAACTCTTTTATCAAGAATGCCTTTTTTCGTATCTTGCAAAATGAGGTATGTTTACTCTTACGCAAAACAACATTTTTGCGCTTTTGACCCACCCTGTACAACAAAATTGAAGTTCGTCATGGTGATTCTTATTTTCTAAACAAGCAAAAACTTTTATCAAGAATGCCTTTTTTTCGTATCTTTCACTTTTTGGTCCATTTGTCCTCTTGTCTCATTTATATGCCACATCACAATGGAAAGGATATTCTCAGATATACCCATTTCATGTTCCATGGATATTATTTCGTCCGGAATACACCTTTATTGCCGATAAAGCGCCTAATGTCTTTTTTATTGCAACTTACCAATTGTTGGAAGAGGATGTCTTGGTCTATCAGTGCTTTGGCTAACATTAGGGAATGCTGGGGGGTTACTTGCGTGTCTGCAGTGCCGTGAATTAATAATAAATTCCTCTCGTTGAGATTCACTGCCTTCATCGTCAAATCGGCATTGTCGTACTCTTGGAGGTGTTTCGATGGGAAACCGAGGTACTTCTCTGCGAAATACGAATCTGAAAAGTAAAATTTATGTTTTCAAATCTCTCAGTGGAAGGTACACAAACAGAAGATACTATAAATATTTGGCACATTTTTTTTATTAATGTTTATAATTACATTTATTATTCATTCATTATTTGACACAACCTACTGAGAGGTTCCTGGGCATGAAAGGAGATTTTAATCAAATATTTCTCGAATCAGACTGAAAATTTTGTTGCAAATATGAGGTGGACGGTGATTCTACAATATCTTGGTGCTGGTAACAATGGCAATATTTATTTATGTTATGAGAAGAGGTACCAAATTAGATAAAACAAGAAGTACCTATACTGTCTACCTTTTGAGTAAAAGTTTATTGATAGATTTTCTGTAAAAGGAATGTTATGATAAATTGTAAAACTGTAAGAAGACTTTTAATTTGAGAACCAGAATCTCAACACTTGGAAGCTAAATATACCTTAATTTTACAGATTTGTTATCCGACATATGTAACTTAAATATTATAATTTTTATTTTAGCTCTATTTTAATTTTAACTGATTTGAGATAAACCTCTCCTGCACTATTGATTTTGGCTGTTTGGTTATTTTAATTAACTAATTTAATACTTGATCAGTAATATTTGTGTTATCATTGTTTTATCAACAAACTGAATTACGATTCACGAAGCTGGATAATTCATTGATGCAAATTAAGAATAGATTCAAGTACAGATCCCCGTGGTACTTTTATACTGACAGTAAGACAAATAGATCTAAAATTACTCTGAGTTACATATTATTGTCTGTTGGCAAAATAACGTAAACGAATGTAGTAGCTTCATTTCCATCAAGAACCTAGATGACCTTTTCTGGCTTTTAAAAGATTTAATATAGACCCTTGGGTTTTGACTTACAACTGAAACTAAGTGTACTTCCGTTTTCTTCCTAAATTATCAATTTATGGATATCAAAATATGTTTACATCTGCCCCCACTATATAGTCCAGTCACTGAAGGCGAAAATAAAGTAAAAGCTTCCAATTTTTTCGGATAGCATGGATTTTCCTGAAAATTTGCATACAAGCTCATCTGACCCCCCACTTCAAAAGTTATATTGTCTAGATGTGTACTTTTTTCTATTTGGGGGTGGAAACTACCCTTGTACGAAAAAAATGTGAAAGATTTACGTATTTTAAAGATTCAGTTCATGTTAAAATATGTTAGATAAAGTTCCTTTCACGTTTTTTAATATAATTTATGAAATTTAATTACTTTTCAACCTTTAAAAATCCTTAAAACTAACCTTCCATGGCCAAAAAAATTGAAAAAGATTTTAACAGTTTAAAATATTCTTTTGGTGCATTCGCAATGTATTGCATTTTTTTTGTTATTAATTAGAAAGCTTACGACTCATTACAAAGTTGCAACCCTTAAAAAGCATCTCTTATAATAAAATAAAATATTATTGAAAGCTTGAGATCTTTTAATGGTTTGCATATGTTGAATTATAAACTTTGTATTTGTTTTCAAATGATCTATGATATATTGCAACTTTTCAGCCACCCTTAAAACCCTTACGGAAGACCTACCCCTCATATATGTGTATGATGATATAATGAATTTTTTTAAATTTTATTGAATTTATTCTTAAAATTTTTTTATTAAATTTATATAAAATAAAAAATTTTTTATATACATTATAAATGGATACGTTTGTGTATGTATATTATTAAAATACTTACTTTTGTAATTTTAAAGTTATAAATTTACTCAAATAACCATTTTGTAGGGAATTTAAAGCACTTTAGTTCTGTGATTTGCAGTTTTTTTGAGCCCTTCGTTTTTTAGATTTGTGAGCTAAAAGGGCTGAGGAAAGGCAGCCTTGGATCTTAGTTTTGAGCTTCTAACGGTCATGACAGTCAAATTTTGTCCTACAAAAATTTTAAATGCAAATTGTTCAGTAAGAAAAAACCTACAATTTCTTAGTCTGTCATTTTTGAATAACTTTGTTAGTTTTTGAGATATTTTGAAAGAGGCGATTTTTTTAAAAAATGAAGTTTTATTCAAAAGTAGATGAAAATTTTTTTTAAATTTAGGCTTCTAAAATCGTTCAAATTCCCAAAATCTACTGTTAATGCAGCAGGAATACGTTTAATTTTTTTAACTTACCTCCCTAGGTAAAAAAGCGATTTCGAGTTATAAATGCATATTTTATTAACAAATTAACAGAAATATTTGATGAACATTACCTACATTCTATTAATTATTATGAATGAATATTTATAGTAATTGTACAGTTATTACATTTAGTTAAATTTATAAAATCTGGATAATTTATTTCACTCGCGTTTACTAATTGTCACATTTTTCTCAAAATGATTGACCGCTCCATTTCAGTCACCGGAGGCTCAATATTATCTGACTGTTCCATTAAAACAGTATGATGCGACGTACTATTAGAACTGGAGTTGAAGTGTTATTGTAAAGAATCCTGTTGGCTATTTCATTTTTGATACTTAAACTGTCAGCAACATAATTTTCTGCAATTGTGGCTGATTTCCACCCACCATGTCTCTTGATTGCTAATACATCAACTTCCGTATTAGCCAGTAACGTTGCCGATGTTCTTCGGAATGAATGGCATGTATATGTTTCAGGATGTTCTAGTTTCACAAACTGTGCAATCTAATTAGGGATCATAGAAATGGTATTCTTGCCGACTGGTTGGTTCTAACATCTACCTGCTTGACAGCGCTTAAAAAAACGTGAAATTTCAGTTTTAATTTCTAATCTAATCTGACATATTTCTTGAGAATTTCTAGGTGACAAAGAGAACCCAGACGAGAAGTAATTGTAAATGTACGTGATATACCATTTTTAAAATCTGGAATTGTAACTACGATAATGTCATCGAAATTTTTGAAATTGACGTTGTTCAAGGTAAGTTTGCATAACTCATCAGAACGGCATGCTCCCGCAATTACTAAGACTGTCACTACCTTCATTAGCAAATATGTGTTATCGGGTGCCTGAACGAGAAAATCGTTGACTTATTCTCTTGTAAAAACGTTTGACTTCTTAGGTGTATAGCCGTCATTCTTACTTTTCAAAAATGCTTTCAGCTTGAGGTATTTTGATATATCCACGTTCTCCTCTATGAAAATAGTTGACTTAATCATTGAGTTTGAGTATTCACTCCACAAACTCGCCGGTGACTTTAAAGTTCTTGATTTCTCCATGAAATATGCTAGCAGTGACATTTCAGAAACACCAGTATTTTTGTTCTGGCACCATTCTTTGAAATTTCTATATGCTCATCCGTATCGCACTTTCGACTTCTCGGGCAATAAAAATTCGCATAGAAAATCATTCATTTAGAAATAATAATTCAAGACCAGCAAAATTGCAACTTCTATGTAGCTTTGTTATAAAAACACCTTAGAAACGACAAAATCCAAACAACCAAGGCGACTTTGCAAGATTTCGAATAATGTCAAAATGAATTGATTAAGAAATGTCAAAAATAAAACCTAATCTTTATTTCATGAACCATAAAACTGTGGGAGCAGATAAAATGTTATACACCACGCAGCAGTTAAATATAATTTACCAGTCTCGGTCTCTATTGCCAATCCTCGTTCCGCTCGGGCACAAAATCGTCCTCTATTGGTAAATAATACCTATCTCCTTTAAGGTGTAAATAACTAGTAGGTCATTGCTGGTGGTAAGGTGCAGCTATGCCATTTATCGATAAGCGTGAATAATAAGTAGGTAAGTGAATAATTTTAATAAAAACTCATTCTAAGAAATACACCTTCTGAGATTGTCAACTTGGTTGGCTGTTGGTTGGTGGTTCTGAAAGTACTGCAAGAATCTGAGTTTTTTAAACTTTGACTCAATCATCTTATTTAGTCCTCAGTAATCTTCCACTAAGCTAGGTCTCATTTTTAATGAAACACGCACAACAAATAACGTTTGACTGAACATTGTGACAGTATACTTCAAGCAAATACAATTGGTAAATACTTACTGTAATACCTCCAATTGGTAATCGGAGAAATACTGACTGAGCAATTGATAACCTGGTGGAAGTCCTGGAGGAGCATCATGGCCGACACGAAACCACCGTATCCTTTTCCGGTGGTACAGATCTTGGTCCTGTCGATGAACTTGAAAGTGTCTCTCAGATACGTTAAGACCGCGAGCTGATCCTGTACCTCGATGAGACCTATCCTGCGCTGGATTTCGCGTCTCATCTTGATCCCCTGAAAGCCCGATCCTCTGGCGTCTATCCTCGCTACGACGTAGTTCCGCGTGCTCGTCAAGTACCAGGGCCAGGACAATTCCCACTTGGAAGAAACGCTTTGGGAAGAAGGTGCGGCATCACTGAAAAAAAATGGGAGGGGATTTCAATAACTGAGAGTGCTGCTCTTTTTGCTTCCCCTCTAACATATCTGTATAATTTTTTGTTAAGGGTCTAATAGTCATTTTAAATTTATAAATATTTGTTTCTATTGATATGGTGTCAATGATTGCCCAACTATTGTGTTTGTTGATTACAATGTTCTTTATCAGATTGTGTACGCAATGTTTAAGATTCCTGTAAAATTATTACGTAGGTATTGCAATATCCTAAAAACAAAATATATTTTCTTGGAATCCTTGTACGTATACCTACATATATAGAGCATTATTCAGTAATTTCAATTTATTTTATGTTCCTTTTGATACAAAATTGCCAATATTCAGCATTCAATTGAAAGTATTTTATGAAGACCGATATATGTCAGGAATAGATATTAAACAAATAAGTACAGAAAAAATATTTACTTTTTTGCAAGATTAACGTTAACATTCTGTAAGAATATGTTCTTAATAAGGTCGTATGGATTGTAAAAACTGTAATATACAGGGTGTGGCGTGTATATCTATAAAAATTAAACTACAGCTTCCTGATGATATTTATAATAGAAAAGTCTTATACGAAATAGTTCCATCTTCGCGTTTTTTTCTTGTAAATTAAAATTAATTTATTCAACGAAAATGAAGGCCGACCTTGTGTTATTTATTAAAAACTTTGGAAACGTTTTTATGCGACCCGAGAATGATGCAACCTTATAATTTAGGTCTGTATAATCTAATACTAGTAATACTAAAAGAAGGTTAGGTTACATTGTCAAAAAATTTGTGCAGTCAACTGATTTTGTATTTGTATTGAATTCATTATTCACTTAATTATTAAATATTAAGCACCGTCCATCCACCCATTAGTGTTAAAAAGTAAAAGATTGCAGACAAAAGTTTTTATTTTGTAATTCCACGATAGTGTTAGTGTAATTTTTATAAAGAAGTAAAAAATAAGAATAGCGTGTCGATTACATTAAAAACGAGATTCTTATTTCTTACTTTGCTTAATTTTTAAGATTGTGCACAAACTAGTTTTATAATGAACCGAGAAAACAATGCATTTACTATTTCCGAACGTGTCGATATGGTGTTAGTGTATGGTGCAGTCGGAGAAAATGCGCTCGCGGCGACTAGATTCTACCGGGAACGATGGTCACAACGTCACCCCCCATGTGCAAATACAATTCTACAGTGCGTTCAGCGGCTACGAGATACGGGAAGTGTTATGCCTCCAGAAGAAGGACGTGGTCAGCAAGTGAACCTTAATGTTGAAGATGCAGTGATGGAAAATCTTGATGAAGACCCCAGAATTAGTACTCGACGACTCGCACAGTAAGGAACCTCATCTCGTACCATACATCGCATCTTAATGCGCCAGCTGTTGCAACCCTATCATCTGCAACCAGTTCAACAGATTTTACCCCCGGATTGTGATCAACGAATGCGTTTTTGCAGATGGTTTTTACGACAATGTGCCAATCAAGTAGACTTTTCTGCTTATGTTTGTATAACAGATGAGGCGACATTTACCCGTGATGAAGTGGGTTTCCATAATATGCACATATGGGCCGATGAAAATCCTCACGCGATTAGGGAAACTCGTTTTCAATATCGGTTCTCGGTAAATGTTTGGGCTGGCATAATAGGCGATGTAATTGTGGGTCCCTATTTCTTTGAAGGACGACTAAATGGACCAATATATGCTGGCTTTTTGGAGAACCGGTTGCCTGAATTATTGGACGATGTGGCATTACAAGTTCGGACACGCATGTTTTATCTTCAAGATGGGGCTTCTCCTCACAGTACTCGGGAAGTAACGACAATTTTGAATGAAATGTTTCCTCGGCGATGGATTGGACGCTTAGGTCCTGTGCCGTGACCACCTCGATCATCCGATCTAACTCCAATGGACTTTTGGAGTCACTTGAAGTCATTGGTTTACAATACTCCAATTCCTATGGTGGAAGAATTGCGAAACCGTATACTTGAAGCTGCTGACATAATTAGAGGAATACCTAGAATTTGGGAAAATGTTCGCCAAAATTGGGTGCGTCGGTGCCATGCCTGTATCTGCGTTGATCGGGATCAATTTGAACATTTTCTCTAGAAATGGTAAGTTTTATTTCATTTTGTTCCATAATGGAGTTTGTTTAGTGTACGCAGTTGGCAATTACAGATGCTTACGGATGTGTTTTTTTTGCGTACTCTTGCAGTAACAACAATGCATTTAAGATAGTAATTACTATTAATTATTATAATAAGAAAATATCAGTTTTTTTTTAAATATCAATTTTTCTTAGTTTCTACTTTTGCACTGAAAAAGTCCCCATAAATTGAGAAGTATCTTTATATCTTTCAACGACGATTTGTTTATGCGGCTAGTCCACAGCACGTAACTCATCGTACACCACAAGGACAGGACCGTTCCAGAGAAAATATTTTGATCCATAATTGAACTTTAATTTACGAAAAAAAACGCAAAAATGGAACTTTTTCGTATAAGACTTTTCTATTACAAATATCGTTAGGAAGCTGTAGTTTAATTTTTATAGATTATACATGCCACACCCTGTAGAGAGCATTATTCAGTAATTTCAATTGATTTTATGTCCCTTTTGATACATAATTGCCAATATTCAGCATGCAATTGAAAGTATTTTATGAGGATATATTGTCAGAAATAGATATTAAACAAATAAGTAGGTACTTACACCAACAATAATATTTACTTTTTTGCAACATTGACGTTAACATTATGTAAGAATATGTTCTTAAAAAGGTCGTTTGGATTGTAAAAGCTGTAATATATACCTAATTATAATTACTGTAACTTCGGTACTGCGGAATTATTCTCGGAATAAATTATAAATACCTACAATGAGAAATTTCAATGACCAGATTTAGAATGCTCTTTACATTTGCCAATTTTTGACTCAATAAATGTATTCACGTAAAACATAAATAATTGCAGTAAATTTTTTAACAATAAATCGATAAAATTGGGGTATTCTGCTACACACACTTTGCTATTGCTTTTGTTATAGTACAAGTAGTTACGTTTTTGTTATTGTCGTCATGCTTTTTTATTTTAAAAGTTGTCAGCCTTAAACGTGACGAATAAATTGCCAATGTTTTGCAACAGGATGTCGCACATGCAGCGAACTCTCTCGGATGATTTCTACAACAATTTATTATCTCAAAAATTATTACACGTAAAATCCGTTTGAATTGTTTACTCAATCTGCGGTAATTTGAAATGAGAATTGGGAAATGCAGATATAGTAAAAGTTTTGAATAATCAAATTAACCTCAATCTAATGAATTATGTATGTGTGGAAAGCACATTTCCGTAATGTGGTTAAATAAATTATATTTAATCAGACAAAAATAAATATTTACCTAAATATTTCGATAGTCCTATGGTATACAGCATGTCAGGATGAATTGGTTAAACCCAAATTTTTAATTCTAGCACTCAAGAAAGAAAAAAAATGCTATATTACTTCGCTGCCCATCGCCAACATCTTTGATTTAGTATCATTATTTTACAGACTCAAATACTTCACATACGCACAGGGGGTATTGATAATATACATGGTCGGAAAGTCCCCATGGTTCATCGGCCGTTACGTGAGAGCGATAAAGTAAGTCGTAGAAATCCGTGCGACAGAGAAAGATGCCTATAATGAAGGCGTCTAATAGTCACCGCCCATTTCGCCCTTCCACAAATAGAAGTGGATCTTATTTGTGGAAGGGCGAAATGGGCGGTGACTATTAGACGCCTTCATTATAGTCATCTTTCACTATCGCACGGATTTCTATGACTTTTTTTATCGCTCTCATGTAACGGCCGATGAACCATGGGGGCTTTCCGACCCTGTATCCATAAGTGTATCAGTTGGAAATTGTCACAAGACATTAAAGAAGTAACTGCATAAGGGGCATTCCACGCCCAATCGAGCACTTTTAACCCTGACCTCTTTCGATTTGGCTGAAACTTTTTTTATTGTTTTCTACCCCATTGACATCTGAAAATTTTTTCAAATTTTTCAAAACAAAAAAAATTATGAATTTTAAAAAATGGCTTGTTTTTAAATAAGCATAACTTTTTCAAAAATTGAGTTATCGGGACGTATTTTTTCAAAATTTTTGTTTGCAAATGTATTTTTTGAAAAAAAATAGATCAAAATTATGTGGACTGTATCATTGTTTTTTCAATTTTTGAAAAAAAAACGAAAATTTCTCCATGATTATACCATTTTCAATTTTTTTTTTCTTATAAAAAACTGACATTTTTTATAAATCCTCAAATTTTTTCAGTGGTGTTTTTTGGTTTCTATTTTTTTTATTGATTGAAAATTTTTTTTCTCAAATTTAGCTTATTTCACATACCATTTTGAAAATTTTTGAAAAAATTGAATAAATTTATTCTATGCAGCAATTAATGACAGTTTCAAAAAGTCAAAAAAGGATGGTTTCAAAATGATTTATTTGGGTTCAAATGCGTTGCATGTCTTTTTTTTAAAGCCCACTGTTCGTTCAAAAATGGACGAAATAACTTTTTTTTTCAATTTCTTTGTTTTTGCATATAGTTTTCGAAAAAAAGTACAAAAAAATTATTCAAAAAGATCTTTTATTTTTTTCTTAAGTTTAAAAAAAAATCGAAATTTGTTCATGTTCACCACTCAATTACTTCTTTCATATATATTTTTTCAATTTTGGATTTCTACATATATACATTTTCAAAAATTTTCAAAAATAGAAAACGAAAAAACACCACTGAAAAAAATTTGATGATTTATAAAAAATCAGTCAGTTTTTTATAAGAAAAGAAAATTTTTCAAAAATGGTAATCATCGAGAAGTTTTCGTTTTAATTCGAAAATTAAAAAAAACAGTGAAGATAGATCCAGATAATTCTGATCTATTTTTTGTCAAAAAGTACATTTAAAAACAAAAAGTTTGAAAAAAAAACGTCCCGATAACTCAATTTTTGAAAAAGTTATGGTTATTTAAAAAAAACTTTTTTTCAAAAATTCACGACTGAAATTTTTTTATGAAAAATGATTAAATAATTATTTGAAATAAATGTCATTTTCTCGCAATATGACGCTTGTTATCTTAAATGGACTTGTCAAACCATCTATCACTGTATTCGTAAGAGAAAGCTTTATCCGAATATTAAAAAATATACCGGGGGTTCCGTAAGAAAAAACAAATTTATTGGGCGTCCAGCTTTTCTGGTCATCCTGTATACAACTGGAACATCTTAAAAGATGCCCCTCGGGAGAACAAAACATACCTGTCTCGGCTTTTTTGTTAAAATCACTCAGTATAAAAGATGAATTTTGTTTCAAACTTTATCATCACGCTGTATATTTAAATATTGAAAAAAAAAAATAGTAAAATATTTGAAACATCATTTTCATTATCTTTGAATGAAAGTGGATTGCAAAAGAGCCTATATTTTTTAAACGACAAACTTCTTCAATCAAAAAATACTTTTTCAATGTAGAATTGGATAAAAATTGAAAATACCTATCTTGATTACTTTGTAAGTAAAAATGCAAAAAATTATGTTTCTATTGAAAAAATAAATACCATATTTTGCAGATTAAACTTAAATATTTGTAAAGAATTACAATATGTACTCCACTGAACTCTTTCTCGGTTATATTGTGATAATCTCCATTGTAAGTTTGGTTGCCTAAGAGCAGCGGTCACGTGGAACTCGCGCATTTATGAAGGCACTGTATACAGCGTGTCCCAAAAGTGACGCTCGTCCTTCCGGGATTTGATTAAGGAGACAAAAACGAATTGAAAATCAAGAGTGGAATATTTTCCGATTGTTTTCCGTTGTTGAGTTATTCTAAAAAATTAAAAAATAAGAAACCCTTTTTTTTCTCAAAACTGAGGTCTGTGCTTATGGGGACAAGACATATAATTTATAACCAATAGTAGGTAAGTACAGTTTTCGATTGTCGGTTGTACCTGGGTGTTTGGAATTATTTTAACCTGAAAAGGATAGAAAAAACATTTTAATAATAAAACATAAACTAAAACCTGTTTTACAAAAGGTGATCAAATAAGTTGTTTTCTACTTCAAGACAAAGATTATCACGATTCAACACTGAAGTATGAATACTTTGTAGCATCTCTTGGTCTATTAACGCGACAGCAGCGTATATACGGACTATAAATCTTTTCTTTTAAATAACCCCAAAAGAAAAATCTAGGGGATTCAGGTCTGGTGATCTAGGAGGCCATGTCCACCTCTTCGAATCCATCTGTCTCGGAAGTTTCCATTCAGATAACTAAATTTTATATTCGTAAACCATGACGTGATGGAGCTCCATCATGTTGAAACCAATAATTTAGTCAAACTGCTATAACGGAACGTCATTCAGAAATTACAATTGTTAAGTTTTCATTTAAAAACATACGGCTGCAGCAAATACAGCTTTGAACTACATAAATATTTAATAACCCAGCCCAAATGTTTATTTTTAGTTTTTTGAATAATTTTTTCAATAACTCAACAAAGAAAAACAATCGGAAAATTTTCCACTCTTGATTTTCGATTTGTTTTTGTCCCCTTAATCAAAATCCATAAGGACGGACGTCACTTTTGGGACACCCTGTATATCAAGTTTCGTAAAGATTCAAGATCTAAAAAAATTACCATAATTGCAATGTATGACATGTAATTATCAATAACTCAGCAACGAGTCATCTATCCAATTGCTGGGAGCTTACTATTTTTTTACATTTTAACATTTTCCTCAAGAACATTGCGGTTTACGAAACAAACATCAAGGCACAAAAAAGTTTCTAAATTCAATGGCTTTCTAGCTAACTAATAATTTAAAAAAAAAATCAAAATTTGCGACCAATTTTTTCTGTTTCCAAAGACAACGGGGGCCACGAAAAAGTGTCTTAAGGGAGTTTCTCGCCAAAAAGCGTAGCACTGTGAGATTCCACATGTCATAAAACCCCTGTGTATCAAATTTAGTGATTCTCGTACAATATGGTTTTGAGATATAAAAAAGACTTTTTAGGGGCAAATTTCAGGGGACTGTAACTCCGAAAGAGGGGTCCAGTTGGCAAAAAGAAAAAATACGGCTCCCCTAAATTTGTCTTAAGAATCTATGACCAAATTTTGTTGCATGAATTTCGGGACACACTGTACATGAATTGGGGAGTATTCTCCGAAGTTTCATAGGGTTTCACTAATTTTTAGAAAATTCACAACGATTTTAAGAAAAACATCGATATTTGCTATTTTCTGTTGATTGCAAAGTTATTTCTTCTCAAAGTGCGATCAAACTGAGATACTGAAGAGAAACAGATAAAAAGTATTTTTCTTCGACGTAAATTGTTCCTACTAATCCTGAAACGACCTGTAAAACCCGAGAAACATACTGGTGCTTCTTGTTGGCATGGATTGGGAATCTATAGTACGATCGTATTCGATGCAAAGTAGAGCAAAAAATTGTCGGTCTTTTATCAAAGGAAAATTGTGTCATCATTTTTAGGAGGCGTAAGATGAACCGTTTCGAATTTAAAATGAAATTGAATGTAAAATCTGAAATACCGCCGCATACGCACTGTGTTCTGGTACTAGCTGTAGTCGGCCAGGTGCATCGAGTGTACGAAGTGGTCGGTTATACGTCAAATACTAACCTGGCGAGCTTGATCGTAGAGCAGGGAACAATAAACAGTGGCGCGTACAGAGGTGAAATGTAGTACATATGTGGAATTTAAATAACGAATTGGATTTATAATAAATTACATTTAAAACAAATAGTTTATGAGAATAAAGGGATTTTTGTAGGAACAGGGTTCCAGACGTGAACTGATCTCTTCATCGCACCCCATTACGATTCTTTTTTTTATAAGGAGAACGAAGTTTCAAAGCAAAAACCTTGTATAACAGATATACTATAAATATTTACAGAATGAAAACAAAATATAAATCCTATGATATGATTCTATCAAATGAAAACACTAACAACAATTCTCTACCAATCTCAACAAAATAAGTTATTTTTCTATCAAACAAGAAATGTTAACAAATTATAAACAAAATATAAATTCTATGATTTATGTACTGTACGCCAAACTGCATTTTTCTCATCTTCATTTAATATTAATTTCTTCTTTGCACCCCCTTTTTTAGGTTTCTTAACGTCTCCTTCAATTTTCTTCTCTCTTAAAATTTTGAAAACAGATAATTCGCTTACTCCAGTATATCTAGAACACATTTCCACCAAACCAGTCTTCAGTTTCATGGGATGATCCTTTTCTAAAGGGTTATAGACATTTAATATTATCGTTTTTTCTCTGTAACTTAATATAGATTTTTTTGTACCCACAGCAGTACATCCGGCTCGCGAACATCCAGGCACCGCCTCCATTTATCCATATAACGACAACAGAGCAATAATAATACAAAAAACTTCACTTCACTAGCACAGAAAATATAATAGCATTCACGATTCACAAACAACAGCCCGAAACACACACACAGCACACAAATAAAACACTAAAAACACTTTTGTTACGGAGCACAAGAAATATGATTTCACTCACAAATTCTCAAATAATAGCGCGAAACACACATATAGCCCGAAAGAAATATAATTGCACTTATAACAGTTATAACCTCACAAATATCGCGAGCGAGAAACACGCAGCACCAATACAACCGAAACGAAACTGACCACGCCAGGCCGGCACGCGCGCCGCCGCAAAAAACACAAGACACAAGTCATATGAGGGATAATGAAGGGAGTAATAAATGTATTGTTGTCCTGCCGCCCAATGTGCGAAGGAGATGCCTTTGTTTTTCATTTTGTCCTTCATAAATATATAACTGTTAATCCATAATGCATAAAGAAATTATTCAATTTCCAAAACCCCCTATAAAATGTGTTGCACTGATTCCCTTGACAGGCAATGATTTATTACTTTGCATCGAATACGATCGTACTATAGTTTTGTATCGGTTTGTCTACAGAAAAAAGAAAATCATACTTACACGAGGAGAATGAGTGGGAAGGTGACGTCCTCGTATTCCCTCAGCCCCCCGGGCAAATACAATCTAACTTGGGCCTTATACCCGAACTCAATCTCAACAGAGATTGTTTTAACTTGCGGGGGTGACAGTTTCCTAACTTTTCTCCTTAATTTAAAGCTGGTGTCTAGAACTACCCGCCTGGCGTTCGACGAGGTCTTCACCAGGAGGACTATCGGAATTTCTGGTCCCAGACATTCCTGGATATAAAATTTAAAATTTCTACTGAATATCACATTGTTGTAGTCACAGGGGTAGTCCAACCAGAGGCTGTTGCTTATCATCGTCTCGTTCATGTTTTCCGTGAAGGTCACGTTGGCGTCTATTTCCGGTCTGCACGTCATACACATCCATTCGGATGTGGAGTTCCTGTTGGTTATCCGGACGAGGTGCCGCACGGCGGGGGTGTTATCTATGGTTCCTATTGCGTATCTGCAACATAACTTCTTTCGTTTTACTGTGTAAAACATGCAATCGATATTTTTTGCAAAAAAATGGGAATAGTTAAAATAAATATGGGCTATTTTTTTTATTAGAAAACATGTTTAGAACTTCTGATTTCAGTGTAGTATTATAAATCAGTGCTTTGAAAAGCATTTCGTACTAATGGTGAGCATTTTATTTAAAGAAATTTTGTTTAAAATCAAAATATGTACCTTTCATTTCAAATTTAGTTTGTGTCTCTATACAGGGTGTAACTAAATAAGTGTAAAACATTTAAGGGGGTGATTCCTCATCGAAAAAAAGATAGGATCTTTCATATAAAGAAACTTCATTGGAGCATCCCTTGTTAAGATACAGCGGGGGTACATAAAATTTGTTTAACAATTTTTTTCACAAGCACTAAACAAGTTATAATTTTGAAATTAACCTGACATTTTCTGCTACCAAAAAGACACTTAGCCAGTAATTTATTTGGTTTACCCCATGGTTGTAAGGGGTGGAAAACGCAACCCCTAAAATTTATTTCCAACGTAATTTTTTGTCTTATTATTTTTTTACCATTTAAAAAATTATTTCCGATAGCCTGTTTCATTCTAAAAAAAAATGTCTCTTGAATTTTTTGCCCAAATTAAACCAGTTCGCAGCAAAAAATTATTTTACGAACAAGATACATATCGCCATAAAACGAAAATACGAAACTAATTTATCTAGTAGGCCGCCATTAGCGATACTGACAATTAAATTGGAATCAAGCTGTCAGTTTGTAAATTTTTGAAATTGAAGTAATACTAATTGTGTATTGTTCTGTTCTTAATTTGTTACTTTAATAATTCACTTGTTATTAAAATGGCATACACAAATGAGGAAATGGCTGATATGCATTACGTTTACGGTCTGTCGCAGGGGAATGGGTTAGAAGCTTCTACAAGATATGCTGAAATGTATCCTCAACGGCAGCATCCTTCACATAGAATATTTGTCTGACTTCATCAACGATTACGTGAATATGGTTCATTCAACAAAAGAACGCAGGATTGTGGTCGCCATCGAGAAGTAAGAACACCACAGCTTGAGGCAGCAGTACTTAATTTGATAGAAGAACAACCTACTACCAGTACTAGAAAGATTGCTTTCCAGCTAAATGTTGATCATATGACGGTATTTCGAATTTTAAAGGAACATCTCTTATACCCTTACCATCTGCAACGAGTACAGGCACTGTTACCGCGAGACTTTCCGAACCGTCTTGAATTTTGCAATTGGATGCTGGAAATGATTAGAAGAAATCGTGACTTTCTGAAGACGATCGAATTCACAGACGAATGTAGTTTTTCTCGGGACAAGATTATTAATTTTCATAATTACCACATATGGGCTGATGAAAACCATCACGCTATTGTCGAAACTAACCATCAAGAACAGTTTTCTCTTAAGGTGTGGGTCGGAGTTATTGGGGATTATTTAATTGGGCCTCATTTTCTACCTCCTCGATTAAATGGTGAGGCATACGTTCAATTTTTAAGAAAAGTGCATCCCCCCGTACTGCTGGAGGAAGTTCCTTTGGGCGTCAGAAGGGATATGGTTTTTATGCATGATGGGGCTCCCGCCCATTTTAGTCAAGTAGCACGTCAGCATTTAACTGAAACATATGCAAATCAGTGGATAGGTCGAGGAGGACCACAGAATTGGCCCGCTCGATCCCCGGATCTCAATCCTCTGGATTTGTCTACTTGGGGCCATTTGCAGCATTTGGTTTATCGTACTCCTGTTCGCGATGTAGAGGACTTAAGAAACCGCATTATCGATGCGTGCAGGGTAATTAGAGAGACTCCAGGAATATTTGAGCGAATACGTGGCTCAATGCGCCGACGTCTAGACGCATGCGTAATGTCTGAAGGTAGACATATTGAACATTTACTATGATTTCTACATGTTGTATGTTTTGTTATTATTAAATTAGTTTTGATTATTCCCCTTTAATCATTTAATGCAGGTAGTAACTACAAAATAACAGTAAATCCAGTCCGCATTTATGACGATGTATCTCTGTAGTTGTTCGTAAAATAATTTTTTACTGCGAACTGGTTTAATTTGGGCAAAAAATTCAAGAGACATTTTTTTTTAGAATGAAACAGGCTATCGGAAATAATTTTTTAAATGGTAAAAAAATAATAAGACAAAAAATTACGTTGGAAATAAATTTTAGGGGTTGCGTTTTCCACCCCTTACTACCATGGGGTAAACCAAATAAATTACTGGCTAAGTGTCTTTTTGGTAGTAGAAAATGTCAGGTTAATTTCAATATTGTAACTTGTTTAGTGCTTGTGAAAAAAATTGTTAAACAAATTTTATGTACCCCCTTTAAGTGGCTGTATCTTAACAAGGGATGCTCCAATGAAGTTTCTTTATATGAAAGATCCCATCTTTTTTTCGATGAGGAATCACCCCCTTAAATGTTTTACACTTATTTAGTTACACCCTGTATTGCAATCTATTTTTTTTTTAAATTAATTTTTGTGTGCTATTGATAGAGGTTATAATATTTTTTTATTCGTAGCAAAATACAAGATATGAAAACGGAAAACAATTTTAAAAGTTATACGAATAAACAATACTTTATAAGTTGTTTCAAGAACATAAAGTAAAATATGTCCATACATCACAAAATGCCTATCACAGGAAGACATCAAACATGTATAATAAAATAAAACAGGAAAGGAATACATAAATATACGGAGAAAAAAAAAGTATGTATATGTTTACGGAATCAGTCAATTCGGATTAATAAAATTGTATTAAAAAATATTTTAACCAACACCTGTATATAATGATACTATAATTTCTTTGGTTTTAAAGGAATAATGTGGCCTATAAGTCACTAGTGAGCTATAAGTCATAAGTTACTGGTAAGTTATGACTTATAACCTAGTGACATAAAAAGACAAAAATGATTGGTTTATTTTTCTAGTCTTTATTAGAAAACCAATTTGAAACAATAATAAGTCAACAAATAACCTAAAATGCTACAAACTCACAATCTACCTACTTATTAATATTAACATTAACATTTACGGTAAAGCTGTAATTTGATGCTAAAGGATTATTGGAATAATTTTGTAATTGTGGTAAATTTATAGAACAGGTTACCCCTTTGCTTGTGCTTGCTTCAGGAGTTTGCACCCCTTGTATCTTTTTAGCATTATCAATTTTGCTGGAACAAGCACATTTTAGCCTTAGCCTTAGGCCATTTTAGGCCTTAGCTTACAATATTTTCTAATTAATTCAATTGGATTAACACAAAATCCTTCATTTAACACAGCAAAGCTTCTTGGTTTGTTCGTTTTAGTATTTGAAATCATGATGTGGATATACTGCCCTTTGTCTTCTATATTGTCATTGATAAATTGTCTATTTTCAAGAAATCAGGTACAATGTTATATAGTTTAGGTGCTAAATATAGTAGTGATCTTTGGTCAAAATTAGATAAGTACTTTTGTTTTCCTCTGGTTTCATAGTTATGAGACATTTCGTACTTATTATTAGTATAATGATACCTACAAACAGAGTTGTAGTAATAAAGTTGTCTTACATCGAAGACTTTGGCTTCAAGGTACAACTCATTACTAGGGTAAGTTAATTCTTTTTGCAACATCATCTTTAAACGTCTTTTTTGTAGAATTGTGAGTGGCTCAATGTCACTACTAACCGCTGAACTCCAAGATAGTACGGTGTAATTCACATGACTCTCTATTAAAGTATGATAGACCATTCTTAGATATTGTCTAGATAAATTCCTACAGAGATACTTAAAGGTGTATAAATCAAAAGATGGGGAAGGCAAGTAGCTCGTCTTTTCCAGGTTAATTGTCAATAGTTTGTAACTGAACCAATCTGTTACATAAGACAAATCATTCTCCACAATTTCTTTAAGTTCGTCCCAAGTGTTACCTGTATCGTCTGCAAAGCCTATAACATCTCCAGTGGTAAGTAAGCCACATAAATCTTTAATATACATTAAAAATAACAGGGCCCCTAAAACCTTACCTTGCGGAACATCATATTCAACAGGTAACTATTCACTGCACTCACTTTAACCTTTACACATTGTTTTCTATTTGGCAAATAGCTCTCTAAGAGTTTATGACATTGACCTTTAATTCCTATATTCTCTAGCAATTCTAGAAGCATAGAATGAATGACAGTGTCAAAGGCTTTGGCTTTAAGATCAATGAAAGTGCACAAGCAAGGCTGCCCTTTATCTAGAGTAGAGGAGGCATTATTTGGGAGCGTTATGATAGCATCTTGGGTGGACGTATGTTCCATAAAACCATATTGTTTTTGTGAAAGTAACTTATATTTATTTAAAAACGATGTTATTCTTATTTTGATAATATTTTCAAATATTTTACTAGTTAGTTTTAGTTGATAACGCAGTATTTCCTTTTTTTAAATAGGAATAACCACAGAATTTTTAAATGCAGATGGCCAAGTATCGGTTTTCATGCACTCATTCTCAGTCACAAAGTCCACAATATGTTTAATTAACTCTGATTTCAGGTTGTCAATTCCAGGAGATTTTTTATTGTTTCAATTTAGTAACGAATTCATTGAATTATGTACCTTTTTTCTGAATAATTAAGTAAATATTGATTTGTTACATTTGTTTTCTAAAAATTTACCAGCATTTGCTTTTTAAATAGCGTTAAATTAAACTTTCTGAAGTTAATTTTTTAATCGTTTTGGATTTTCTTCTTATGAAGTTTTATTTCGTTCTTGAAACTAGTTTAGGTTCTATTTAAACTATAATCCTCCACAATGCACTAGTGTTATTTTTATTTACGTCTTATTCTAAATTTTTTTCTTGGCATATGACTTGGCAAACGCAATTTATTAGTTTACTTATGCATAAATTATTCTGTGATGTGGATAACGGTTCTCAAAATGTATGTGGATGCATGAGGTAAAAAAATATGTGATCCGACAATATTTGTAATTTGAAAAAAAAAGCTTTCAATTACTCGTATACCCAGAGATAAAAATTTAAGATTTATTTTGTTTAGTAAGCTGTTCCAAGCAGCCAAAGAGTGTTGTGAATACTTTAATCAAATCGTCTCATGTCCCTCTCGTGTACATAACTGCTACGCCACTGCATTGTTTACATTTTCTTGTTTACCTTTATAATGTGTCAAGATACAGGTATGTCCTTTTCTTATTTATAATACGAATTTTATGATTAAGTTTTCAATCATTTAGTTGACTGGTAGATTTTCGTATTATTTGCCTTACATTTGTACATACAGCACTGCTATGCCTGCTGTTTGGACACAACCATTAGCGGAAATTTGCAAAGAGGACATTAAAAATGTTTGGCAACGTCATTAAGATTGTTCCGATTTGTTCATCAACAGAACTGAAAAACTATGAATGCGACAATTCATAAAAAAAAACTGAGAATAGGCATTAGTTAAAATTCATACTCTGTAGTTTCTTGTACAAGGTGTAATAACGATTTTGCGACAAAGTTTTACCCAATTGACACAGACAGAGGAAGGCTACCAAAGAGCGAGAGTGTAACGTTCGTCCAAGCTAGTTATAGATTCTGAGAAAAAGTGATATGCTGATTCTAACTATAGTCATAACATCGTAACTTGTAATACTGAGAACTCTGAATATACCGGGTGTATTTTTTAATCTGAAACTTTTAAATATCTCGAGAAATAAGCTCTATATGAAAAAAATGCCAATAATCAAAATTTAATCATTTCGCGGGGGAAATTAGTACTAAAATTCTACGGCTAAAAGTACGTAGGATTTGTCTGAAACATTTTCTTCGATTTTATAGATTGCGCTGTAATCGATGAAATTTATTTTTTTTCAATTTCTACATAAATTATGCATACGATTCTGCAATACGTTTGCAATAAAAAATATCACGTTTCTACAGTAAATAATCAAAATTAGTTTTAAAACAAATTTTATTTCTCAAATTTTCACTTACTGAAAAATGACTTGCCAAGAAAATGCTATTATCGCAACCGGCATCCTTTTTGGGATACTTTGCTTATTACTTATCCGAGTGCTTGATTAAATAATAAAGAGGGATAATCCCCCTCGATCCCAAATCATTGAGGCCAATTTCTAGCCATGGAGTAATGGCGCGGCGCGCTTGATTAAATCTGCTTTTAAATAAATGTATTTTTTTTGTATTATGTTTTAAAGATACTATTTTATTTGTAAAAATAACTTTTATAAATATGTTTTATTATGTTTTGCCAGTACGCCCTGTATATTTCATGAAAAAAATATTTAAATGTTTGATACAATTAAATTTAAAATGCCGAATTTTTAAAGGTGCAATTATTTTCATGGCCGTGCTTATTACTTGAGCTTTAAGTCGTGATTTATTATTGCCTTTTTTAAGTGAGGTTTCATTACATTTATCGCAAAACAGTGGAAATGGCAACGAATACAAAAGACGAACAATTTATTTACTTTAACAAACTACCTTTATTTCAGATCCAATTTATTTAGTCTAAATATGATGAATTGTGAGTGTCATTAATTATATAAAACCGACCCCAATAATGTAGGTACAGCGATATTTATTATTTTGGTAGAACTCATTTTGACAGAAACAGGAAATTACACGGGTTGAGTATGTTGACATTTCTAAAAAAATAGAGTTAAAGAGGTACCTTAGTGACAAAAGCACCCGTCAAGGTATCGGACATACCTCATATATGAATTCTATGACTAAATTTAAGCAAAAACTGTTCTATTCACTTTTCCCGAAATCCCAACGGTTCTTGAAATATCAGGGGGTTTGAAGTTGCCAGATCGTATGGGTAGTTGCTAAATAGGGAGGTCTTTCTGAAACTACCTGTATATTACTACACCGTTTGTGTTTTTTTAATCAAAAATAGTAAAATCGCTTTTTAAGGTTTTGACTGATTCATTTGGTGCAAGCGTTTGTTCATTAATATTTATTCCAGATGAAAATAAAAGCAATAATAATGCTGTAATTAAAAGTATTTCTCATTATTCTTACTACCATATTTTATGCATTTTACATGAAACTTGAATATCGTTGGGGATTATATAGCTCATTTACATATTATGTAAATATCATTTCAATGACGAAACAAAGATATTAAGATGAGCATAAAAATATCCCTGAATTAATAGCCATCAGTTTGTTAAAATGCAAATATGAATTTGCATTCGTATTATTCGAAACTACAGCAAATTTAGTAGTATTAGTATGGTTTAAACTGGAATTATAATACTTTAAACAATTATTTCAGATCATGATGCTATTTAAGTCAAATTAAAAATATAGCATTTCGTTAGAAATATGACTTTTTGTCAAATAAATAATATTAGACAATCTCTCCAAATTTCGGCACTTAATATTAATAATTAGCGTCACAGCGATTAAATAAAAAAATATATATCTCAGCTTCTAATCAAATTAGAACAACGATTTTTTTTTAAATTCGAAGAAAAATAATGGTAACTAAACTATAGAGGTTACTATTTCATTTTATAATAATTACCTATCTTAACAATTTAATAAATATTAACATTTTTAAACAAATTAAATTTGAAAAATTCAATTCTCAGTAAATGCATATGTCAATACAACTATTTATGTACAAAAGCAACTAATGATCGAAACTCTACAATGCCTGTGAGCTTGAGAAAAATGAATTGAAAACAGCATCTTTTTAGATAACAAATTCCGGCAACGCCAAACTAATGAAGCTTTCGGGCTGAAATTTTTACCACTCATTAAGGGTGCAAAGAGCTTAAAAAATCCTGAATTACAAGTGTCTGCGATGAAAATTGCATTAATTATTAGCAATTGAAAAAAACGGCAATTTTCGACCATTTTTGAGCTCTCGCGCATAAACAAATTATCGGAATTTAATCGGACTTCTCAGTTTATAGGTTTATTTAATACCTACCTTTTTTGTATAAACCTTTTTTCGCTATGAATAACAGTTTTTTTTATGAGACTCAAAAAACTACTTTTCCTTAACTTTGACCATTGTTTAAATAAAGTTTCCCAACTAGTCTCGAGTTGATTTTTTAATATTTTGTTAATAACACGTTTCCGAACAATATTCCGCAGAGAAGCTTCTAATAGTATTTTTTTCCCGAAACAGGTTGTTTCATGTTTATAATGACTGGACTATAATCTTAAAAATTGACGTAATTTGAGTAAGTAACATATATTTTTTAACTTCCCTGATAAATTTACTTACATGTAATGATTCTCTTCATCCCACGCAAGGATTCTGGTAAGTTCAAAGGCTCCATGTGTTAGAGGTCTGACTTTGTTGTTGTATATCTCGCAAATGTGCATATAGTGCCCGTTTTCTCCGTCTTTGACTGGCAGTCTCACCAAAACTTTAGTACCATTGTCATTGAAAATTGGGTGGAAAATCGGTTCTGTCCAACCTATGTGCTCCCTTTCCACATGAAACTGAAAAAATTGTATACAATAATTTTAAATTGTACAACAAATAGTTATACAATTATACAATGCAAAGTGCTTAAACTTCTCTATGTGGAAAAACC
Organism: Anoplophora glabripennis; assembly: GCF_000390285.2. Classification (NCBI taxonomy): domain Eukaryota; kingdom Metazoa; phylum Arthropoda; class Insecta; order Coleoptera; family Cerambycidae; genus Anoplophora; species Anoplophora glabripennis. Next base: position 712,900 of record NW_019416296.1, read on the forward strand.
TTACATTCTTTCTAATAAAAACAATTTTTTTTTAAATTATTGGCTTCCGAGGTATTTGAGCTTGAAAGTACTTTTTTTAATTCAACAGTTAATTGATAAGTCAAATGACTTCTGGAAGAGATACAAAATGTTGGTGTTGAAATATGGCCTTCTGACTGTCTTGAGGATAGTCCAAACCATATGGCTAGACATAACCAGAACCGTACATCCCTGGGATATACGGGTATATCCTACCAGATATCCTAAGGATATCAAGTTTCTGCTAATTATGAAAGCAAAGGTAGACACTCAACATTAAAAAATGTATGGGTTTAAGAAAATATAAATAATTATGCAAATATGATTCATTTGAACTTACATCCGTGCAGTTGTAGTTATTCTGCGATCTGCACGTGACTATAACGTAAACATTCTGTAGTCTGTTTAGCCAAACTATGGCCACGTTATTGTCACCGTGAAAACTGGCGCTGGTGACGTAACTGTCCGCTTCGACGCTATTGGTGGGCCTCAGTTCGAAAGGAAATAAGAACTTGGGCATCGTCAGGTTTACTATCCACACTGTCACTTCTGGGTTAGCAGTTTCCACCTGAAATACAATCGTGTTTTGAGACGAAGTAAAATTGGAACTATTCCATGATTAATACACAAAAAAAATTATGAAGATGTATGAAAATTGGCTTCCCAACAGTTATTTATGCAACACTAGCAACCCGCCCCGGCTTCGGTAAAATTGGTTGAGTAGTTTNATCCATATGGCTAGACATAACCAGAACCGTACATCCCTGGGATATACGGGTATATCCTACCAGATATCCTAAGGATATCAAGTTTCTGCTAATTATGAAAGCAAAGGTAGACACTCAACATTAAAAAATGTATGGGTTTAAGAAAATATAAATAATTATGCAAATATGATTCATTTGAACTTACATCCGTGCAGTTGTAGTTATTCTGCGATCTGCACGTGACTATAACGTAAACATTCTGTAGTCTGTTTAGCCAAACTATGGCCACGTTATTGTCACCGTGAAAACTGGCGCTGGTGACGTAACTGTCCGCTTCGACGCTATTGGTGGGCCTCAGTTCGAAAGGAAATAAGAACTTGGGCATCGTCAGGTTTACTATCCACACTGTCACTTCTGGGTTAGCAGTTTCCACCTGAAATACAATCGTGTTTTGAGACGAAGTAAAATTGGAACTATTCCATGATTAATACACAAAAAAAATTATGAAGATGTATGAAAATTGGCTTCCCAACAGTTATTTATGCAACACTAGCAACCCGCCCCGGCTTCGGTAAAATTGGTTGAGTAGTTTTTGAGTTAAATCGTAACAAACAAAAAATCAATCATCTTTCATCTAATGCAACCCTAATATTAATTTTAAATTAATTCACGATATATCTATATACCTAAAGACAACAAACGAACTCAAAATTAAAAATGCAAGACCTTTAAATTTAAAACATAATATGTAACTACCAACAATGTGAAAACAAAACGAATTAAATTAAAGTACCTATGTTCAGGACTATCAATTTTAATTAATAAGTAAGTAGTTAAGTATCTTACTTCCTAAAGAAAACAAATACGAGACAAAAATGCGACTATGAAGTTTTAAATGATTCACAATAAGAAAAAAACAAACAAATTATTAAAACTCAATGAAATAAAAGTATGTTTGCAAGTATCTATGTATGTTCCGACTACCTAAAGACAACAAATACAAAACAAAAATGTGACCTTAAAATATCGAACGCAATTATAACTTTCCAACAATACCCAGAAAGAAAACACAGTCGTCGGTCGTCACCTCCATTCGTTCCAAGTCAGTTTATTAAAGGTTTATTAGCTAAACAGTAGGCAAGACGGTGCGGGGGGAGGGTCGGCGATCGCATCAAGTGAAGCGAGGCGCTTGAATTTTATTCTTTTTAATTTTTTTGCGATTATCCTAAGATATTCATTTAAATTATATGGTGTGAAAGAGTAAAATAATGTGCATGAAATGCTTAAAGTCTCTTAACTTATTTGAAATGATAAGGATTAATACCGTATTTGTGTAAATAGCTTTTACATTACCGCTTTATAATTGCCAATTTTTTAAAGTAATAAAATTGATATAGGTAGTATGTTATCTTTAACATATAGACATATGCCACCGCAGACATTTCTGTAGGCATATATAAGATACACAATTCCACCATACATTGATACACTACATAAACTTTCGGACCTCTCCGGCTCGGACGCGAGGGGTCCGCCTCATTTTGATTTTGTTATATCTCCTAAGGTATTCATTTAATTTGCATGGTGTAAAGGGAAAAAATAATCTTCATGAAATGCTCAAGCCAACTAACTAAAGTATTTAAAATGATAAGGATTAATACCGTATTAGTGTAAATAGCTTTCCAATTACCGCTTTATAATTGCCCATTTTTTAAAGTATTAATATGGATATAGTATGTTACCCTTAAGAGATAGACATATGCCATCGCGGACTTTTCTGTAGACTTATATAAGATNTATTCATAATTGTTTTACTCGTCACCGTGATTTATTGAATGTGCCACGACACCACTCTGCTCTATTTGAACGTAGTTTTAGTTATAACTCGGCTAAAATTTATAATTCTTTGTCAGATGACATCAGGGGGGCAACTAGTCTAACAGTTTTTCGGAGAAAAGTTAAGGTCTGGTTCCTTAGTAATCGTGATTGTGTTAACTGATATTTGTATTGCTTATATATTTCATTTGTATGTCTTCTCTCTTGCTGTGAATTGATATAGATGTTTATGATTAACTTTTCTTGTTTTTAAAATTTAATTCAATGTACTCTTTAACTGGGGTGGTTGTATGAGCAACTTGGTTGGTTACCGCCACCCGTTATAGATGTTCTGTTTATGTAATTGTTTTATAACTGAATAAAGGCCTATTATTATTATTAAGTATACAAAGTGAAGCTTTTTAGAAGAGCAGGAATCTATTGTCAAAAGGCTGTAATTGTAAATGTGTTCTAATCTGTGCAAAACGGGGTTCCATAGGGTTCTGCCTTGAAACCCCTACTATTAATTGTTATCTATGTCAATGACTTTTCAATCAACAGTTATTGAGAAACTAAATATGATAAACCAGTTGGTATTACTTAACGGGCTTTCTCATTTGAACTACTTCCATGACCGCTAAAGAATTTTTTTGAAAGAAATTGGATTTTATATCTACAATAGTCGTACAATAAGGATAAGTTTAGGAAGGCGGTCTAGAATGGTATTATTTGTACCGTCTGATTTAAGGTGCAAATTATTATTTGGTACAGTCTTGGTATAGTCTTTCCGAAGTCAGTTGGTCATGTATAAAAACGCCTGGCATGAAAATTAATGAGTTTCATAGGCGCCCCTATAAAAAGTTTCCTGCTAAAGGTAAAAAATAATAATAATTTGTATATAGTGTGTAGAAAATTTCTATCATATGTTCATTTGGCCAACAACACATTTTAATTATTTATGTCCTCAAACAATTTTATTATGTTGATGGTAAATTTTGGTTATGACATATAAAAAAACATTTACATTTTCATTCAAATATATTCTGCTCGGCAAGAACCAACGGGAAGGTATGACCATATCCTTGCCAGGAAAGGATGAGGAAAAGTTGTTAGTCTAGGTTAGAAAAGTTATCAAATAAAAATAATCAACAATAAAATAATTCCGCATTGCTACAATGCACTGCTAGGTAATTTGTCAACAACTGAAAGGACCCCGCACAAACCTTATGGAAAATGGCTTTCGGTCAAAATGGCTGAAATTTAAATATGATATATCTCTCACCTTCCTGAGCAAAAGTCGTCATGGGGCCCAAAGCGATCCTATGTGTAGGTTTAAAGATATAGAGCTTTGAAGCTAACGATTTCATAGCACGGTACTGAATATCTATTAATACCTATTAATTAAGGGGTATTATCTCCCAAACATGAAAAAAATCTAAGCATTCGTTTATAAGTTATAATGAATATTCGAGAAAAAATAATTATATTCAACATCCCGTATCTCGGAAACGAAGCCTTCTACGACATATGTTTATAGGAACTTTTCTTTCTAAAAACATGTGTTCTATCTCCTGTTAAAGTTTGTCTACAAAAAACTGACTCACCCTGTATATACGGAGAAAGGGAGATATATATACACCTATCCTGCACTTATATTCAGCACCGTGCAATGAAATCGTTAGCGTCAAAGCTCTATTCAGGGGTCGGCAAGTAATTTTAGGTGGGGTCCGGATATTTTTGAAAATTTTTAATGAAGTCCACAAAAAAACTCACATTTCTTAGTAATTTTTTATTTTAATTTGCACTCACAAATTTAATCTACCTACTAACCATTAAGAACTCAAATCAATCACGCAATTGTAGTAGAAATGATAAGGGTGGCACTCAAACGTATTATTATCAATAGAAAACTATTTTTTAAATAATTTAATTGAGTAATTTATACTTTAAAAAAATTTTTGGGTCCATTATTTTACCTTCCGCGGTCCGGATCGGTCCGCCAGTTGCCGACCCTTGCTCTATATCTTTAAACCTACACATAGGATCGCTTTGGGCCCATGACAACTTTTGCTCGGGAAGGTGAGAGCTATATCATATTTCAATTTCAGCCATTTTGACCGAAAGCCATTTTCCATAAGGTTTGTGTGGGGTCCTTTATGGCTGGTCGCCCAGTGCGGCCATGTTTGTGCGCCGTTAGTCCGGCCGCGCATTCTTCAACTGGGCGTATACATTTCTACCACCTCCACGTTTAGTTCGACCAGACCTGTATATGGGTATGGCTAAATAAATATGGGAACAAGTTTTTCTAATATTTCGATGCCGAGTTGCTGCATAATGATCGAACCTAACTCTTTGGTCTTCAATTGAGATCGGAAAGACTATAATTTTTTTACCATACACCATTTTGACTATGTTCCCGTTGTTTTCAGGAAAATAGATAGCATATTCGTATTCAGCACCCCTAAATTAGAATTAAATTATAATGGTTTCATACAGTTCCTTTAATGGTCCACAATTGCCTGTTTTTAACAATGTTCATTCAACAGCCGTACAATTTTTACATGATTTTTTTCCCTAACGGTTACTTATTTCTAACGAACTACTGTTAACTAGACCCATATATCTCCATTTTCTTGTAGTGTTTGGTGTTATATAAGCCGATTTCGAGGGTTCTGTCTCAGAAGGGATTCTAACGAGAATTCAAAGATTGTGTTGCGTAAAAAAGTGTGGAGCAAAAAACAAGTTTTAACTTCATCCTATTCAGAGAATTTAGGACAAGGCTTAAACTATATTAAGTTCTGGTTCAGAAATAATTTATTACTATAAGCGGCTCTTCGTCATTCTTCTAGTGCCAGATATAGATTTTATTTTCCTATTTGTTTCCGTTTGAGTAGTGATTTAGTTTCTAATCTTAATTTATGGCCCTTCAAAATCCCCAGAAATAGTAAAATCGTCAATTAAGTTGGTAAATCGTAATCTTAAAATTTCTTTAGGTGAAGTCTTATACTGGAACATTTAAAAGATAAAAGAAATCAAAAATTTCATATTTATTGCTACGCATCTTTTATACAGAGTGAGTCAGTTTTTTGTAGACAAACTTTAACAGGAGATAGAACACATGTTTTTAAAAAGAAAAGTTCCTATAAACATATGTCGTAGAAGGCTTCGTTTCCGAGATACAGGGTGTTGAATATAATTTTTTTTTCTCGAATTTTCATTATAACTTATAAACGAATGCTTAGATTTTTTTCATGTTTGGGGGATAATGCCTATTAATTAAGGGGCATAAAACAAGCGATAAGAATGTTCAAAAACTTGCACAGTGGCGGAGTGGAGGGGGTGCTCAACCCCTTTCTTAAACAGAACTTCTACGCCAATGACTATTTTTTAAAAAAACTGTTATTTTCATTATCTACATACAGTTTAACAAAAATAATGTCCCTTCTTCTGTTTCGAAATTCCTGTGCGTTTCCGAGTTATTTTGATTTTTAGTGTTTGTTGTGGTACTAAATTAAGTAATTTATTTATTATCAATTATCGGCTAAATATTTAATTCTTTCAACGAAACCTACCTAAATATGGTTTGTTAAGGATTTTAAAAAGCCGAAATCTCTTATTCTTTATCTCTTTCCAATGTAGTCAAAATAAATATTTGTTATATCAAGCTATACTCAAATACAAGACTTTTATAAGTTGAAATCTGTTACATTACATACATACAATACATTATTGTGCAGTTGCCAAAAAGTTTTAAGAAGTTGTTAATTAAATATTGTTATAAATTCAAAAAATTTCTCCATAAACATTAACATCAATGTTCATTCAATGTTTTTTTTTGTAATTTAGTTGCAGTACATTAGTATTTACGCAGCACATAATAAATAAGGATTGTTAAAATTAGTGTACTAAACAGATTTCAACTTATAAAAGTCTTGTATTTGAGTATGGCTTGATATAACAAATATTTATTTTGACTGCATTGGAAAGAGATGAAGAATAAGAGATTTCGGCTTTTTAGAATCCTTAACAAACCATATTCAGGTAGGTTTCGTTGAAAGAATTTAATATTTAGCCGCTAATTGATAATAAATAAATTAATTTAGTACCACATCAAACAATAAAAATCAAAATAACTTGGAAACGCACCGGAGTTTCGAAACAGAAGAAGGGACATTATTTTTGTTAAACTATATGTAGATAATGAAAATAACAGTTTTTTTACAAAATAGTCATTGGCGTTGAAGTTCTGATTAAGAAAGGGGTTGAGCACCCCCTCCACTCCGCCATTGTGCACGTTTTCGAACATTCTTATCGCTTGTTTTATGCCCCTTAATTAATAGGCATTATCTCCCAAACATGAAAAAATCTAATCATTCGTTTATAAGTTATAATGAAAATTCGAGAAAAAAAATTATATTCAACACCCTGTATCTCGGAAACGAAGCCTTCTATGACATATGTTTATAGGAACTTTTCTTTTTAAAAACATGTGTTCTATCACCTGTTAAAGTTTGTCTACAAAAACTGACTCACCCTGTATAATTTAGCGTTTTGCCTCTTCCTGTATTCGAGATCCGCATAGTTAATTAAGTTATATTTCATGTAGAAAGTATTCTTTGAAAAACAATTTTTATTTTCAGTATTTAAAAATAATGTATTTTTGTATTACAAACTGTTAGGAAATAGAGCTTGACGAAACTCATCTTGACATCGAAACACGCAGATCAAGAAGAGAGTCTATAGTAGGAGTGACATAGATAAAAGATCTTAATAGTAGGGCACACCTTCTATGCAAAAATTTTGCTCAGGTTTGGTAAATATCCTTACACCATTCGAATCAACATTACCTGAAAGGTTTATAATTTAAATTTGATCGAGGTCAGGCACATCTTCTAAAGTTATTCTGTTTTAATTTTTGGAATGTTAGCAGGGTTGTAATGTAATCGTTATAAAAAAATTCATTGCACGTCTGGCAAAGTGAAAGTGACTACTAGCGATATGTTTTTTGGGTGACGCCCAAACAAGTTCGATAGATTTCAGATCAGGGTGGTATGGTAACAGTTTCAGAGTAGCATGATCTTCGCTTTGAAAAATTTGATCGGCGACCACTGGTTCCACAACATCGGCTCGCAACGGAGACGTCGAAATTGGTATTCGAGCCCCACGTTAGGCGCCATGTCGTAATAACGCTTGGTCGTTAATAAGTTATTACGACATGGCGCCCAATATAAACAATTGGTCAACTGTTTCTAGCACATTTCTAACGAAATAAATGCATCGCTATTTTGTTCGTCTTCTGTCATAATTTTAAATATATTTTGTTCAATTTCACAACTTTGTGCACTTTACGGTTCACAAGTGATTTAAATCTCATAGTTCAAACAACTTTTCCTCAAACTGTGCCGATGTTCAACGTTCGACGTTGTGCAAAACCGTACTTATCTTATCAACTTCGACGTCATCTGTTACATGGGTGTTGTACAATAATAAAAAAGTAATATTAACGGTCGATAGAAGGAAGCACAAAAAACTGGCACTTAGGTAGGAAATTCTGGAAGAAGCCTAAATAGTTGAAGATGGTCAGTTGAAGTACGGTGTGGAGATTAGTAGTAAGACGATCGGCGGGCAGTGTGTCAAAGTAGTGAAAAGTTAATTGTTTAAAGTGTTATTAGTTAGCAGGTAATATTCTTTAAGTACTTTGTTGTTAATTGTTCTATATAATCTTATGATTGTGATGGTTATAGATGTTTCATGATAATAATTCTTTGTAAGTTTAGCTTCCATTGCTTTATGCTCAAGGGCATATATTTTTCCAAGGTAAAATTGTTATAATTATACTTAAAGTTTGCCCATTATTTATTTCATGTTAAAAATATATGTATTGTCCTGATTGCCAGACATTACAATAACGACTTCTTTGTTTCACATCTAACTTGTTTTTGTCATGATAACGTTGTTCGAAAAACCTAGATGTTTCATGATAATAATTCTGTATATGTTTAGCCTTCATTGTCTTACGCTCAGGGGCGTATATTTTATTTATTACATGTTAAAATATGTATATTGTCGTGACTGCCCAGATATTGCATTAACGACCTCTTTGTTTCACATTTAACTTGTTTTATCATGATTAGGTTGTTCTTTGATTTCTTGTGCTCACTTTATGTCATACGTCT
>NW_019416296.1:722814-821662 GCF_000390285.2 Anoplophora glabripennis
GAATTATTGTGCAATTATGTGGCATAAATTTGACACGAACCCACTTAATATATTTCACGCGCCAAGTGAGATTGGCTTTTGATGTAAATCAGAACAGGTAAGTATTCAGTATTCATTTCTTCATCATTTCAGTGTTAAAATGTAATAGGTACTTAATATGGTAATTTATAGTCACAAATTGTTACGTGTTATATTTTCAGGATCTACTGGGAAATTTTGTTAATGCACGAAAAGTATGCCTTATAAAAAATTATCATATTATAATAATCCTCCATTTTGTGTAAAAAAGTGTGACAATTGTCATTGTATAAAAAATATTTTCATATAATTCCACAAAATATGTATTACTTTTATTGCAGTAAAATTTAATAATATTAGGTATTCTATTGAATTCTACAATTTATATACAGTGTCTACTTTTATTTATGTACAAATACGTAAAAACTTTATTCTTTAAGATAATTCAACAATTTGTTTTAATTCAAATAGCATCGAAAAGCGCTTCTTCTTTTCCTTCCACGGCTTTTAAGATGGCGATCCAAGGCCTGCTATGATTTGCTTTTTACCCCAGAATATCTATATAAAAACTTGGCGTTTTTTTAATTTAAAATCTGATAATGCGTTATGCATCAGAACCACCCAAAAACCTAGGTGTGAAATTTGTACCAAAACTATACAGTGTTTTCTTCTACACGATCTCAAAGTTTTTGTGTATAAATCCGTGATAAGATGGTGTCAAAAGCCGTATAGTTTATTCTTTCAAATTTATTTACATTGTACATAAATAAAAGTAGACACACAGGGTGTTGAAACATATTAACTTTAATAGTTGACAGATAATTTGTTTTTGAAGAAAAAAGTTCATGTGAACAAAAATCACTGCCTAACCGAGATATAGGATGCTCACATGAACTTTTTTGTTCAAAATGAACTATTAACTATTAAAGTTAGTGCATTTAAAAAGGGAACACTCTGTATATTGTGAATGGAAACGGCGGAAATGTTTACCACAGCCTTGTAGCAAAGTTGCCCTAGTGTGCTTTGTTTAGTATAATCCTTTTTTTTTCAGTACGCTAAAGAAGTTTATATTTACAATTTTTTTGTAGAGATGAATAAAATAAAATTCTTATTTTTAAACCCATGACAGAACTTATTCTAAATATATGCACTAAAGTGTTATGACCTTATATCTTTTTACCTACATTTCTTTGGATATGCAGGAAGAACGCGTGTTCTATTTCTGACAAATGGAGTTCTATATATACTTTAGAAACATATAAAAGTCGCACGACATATTGCAATCATATTATCTCAGTACTGATTGGAATATGATGATATTTGTATTTTATTATATTATGCACAATTCCATTAAGAGACAGTGAGCATCACTTTGACATTGGACAGTGGCGGCTCGTGACATTGAGAATGTGTGAAGCATATTCATTGACTAAAAAGAAAAAAAATTCAAATTTTCAAGGTCAAACGGCTTTAAATGAATCTGGAAATTTTTAGTTGCATTTGCAATAGTACCGAAAACCTGATGTTCGCGAGAAAGATTTTCATTTAGATTTTATAAAAAATTGAAATATTAATACGGCTTGTGGACTTCTGCGAACATTAACACACACCGTATATGTCCCAAAGGAGCTTCGTGGTTACAACAGCCTCGCGTGACGTTTCCAAAATTGTTAAATCCCTCCTTATTCCACACGCCCGACTTACTACTTACTTAAGTACATACTTCCACACAACCACTTATACTCCGAATACCATTCATTCCGATACTTCCGAATGTACACTTTGTCTTTTGACTTCCCCCTTTTTTCCACATCGAGAGAAAGCACAGTCCTCTCGCAATTTAAAAAATTATTTTTGTCCTCAATTTTCCATTTGGAAAATGTCGTTTCCAATAAGATACATACTGGATCATACATAGGAATCATTTCTACAATTATTGATACACAACAAAAATATTAACAAAGAACAGTTATAATTGTGCACTGGGCGACGTATCGTATAAACTGTGATGGGCGATGACGATGCTGCTTCAATTTCCGCGTCACTCGTTCTCCACGTCGTAGTTTACTCACGTATTGGCCGCCTCGTTGCCATCACAACCGCCGTAAACAACGCTACGAAGAGAAAAGGAATACATACTCACGAAAATCTCACGAAAACTAAATGAAACATCAACAATCCAAGAACATGAAGGTTACAGAGGAGGTTATGCGCAACGCCATGCTGCCAACCGCATATCACTAAATATCTCCAATAGCGCGTAATTAAAAAAAATCTGTTAACTTCGGAACAGATCTCGTATAATATTCGAATTTTTTATTTACTTACCTTTCGAATATTTGCTCCAATTTTTATAACGTTGTGCTTGGTTTTGAATCTCAATAATAAGTCTAGGCTGTTCGATTCAACTTNGAACACTCTGTATATTGTGAATGGAAACGGCGGAAATGTTTACCACAGCCTTGTAGCAAAGTTGCCCTAGTGTGCTTTGTTTAGTATAATGCATTTCTTTTTCAGTACGCCAAAAATGTTTATATTTACAATTTTTTTGTAGAGATGAATAAAATAAAATTCTTATTTTTAAACCCATGACAGAACTTATTCTAAATATATGCACTAAAGTGTTATGACCTTATATCTTTTTACCTACATTTCTTTGGATATGCAGGAAGAACGCGTGTTCTATTTCTGACAAATGGAGTTCTATATATACTTTAGAAACATATAAAAGTCGCACGACATATTGCAATAATATTATCTCAGTACTGATTGGAATATGATGATATTTGTATTTTATTATATTATGCACAATTCCATTAAAAAACAGTGAGCATCACTTTGACATTGGACAGTGGCAGCTCGTGACATTGAGAATGTGTGAAGCATATTCATTAATTGACTAAAAAGGAAAAAAAATCAAATTTTCAAGGTCAAACGGCTTTAAATGAATCTGGAAATTTTTAGTTGCATTTGCAATAGTACCGAAAACCTGATTTTCATTTAGATTTTATAAAAAATAGAAATATTAGTACCTACGGCTCGTGGACTTCTGCGAACATTAACGCTCACCGTATATGTCCCAAAGGAGCTTCGTGATTACAACAGCCTCGCGTGACGTTTCCAAAATTGTTAAATCCCTCCTTATTCCACACGCCCGACTTTGCACCCACAATTAAACACGGCATATAAAAAAAGTTTTTTTTAAATACATAATTCCACACAACCACTTATACTCCGAATACCATTCATTCCGATACTTCCGAATGTACACTATGCCTTTTGACTTCCCCCTTTTTTCCACATCGAAAGAAAGCACAGGCCTCTCGCAATTTAAAAAATTAATTTTCCATTTGGAAAATGGCGTTTCCAATAAGATACATACTGGATCATACTAGGAAACATTTCTACAATTATTGAAGCTGGTCAAAGTCGTTGGTTTGCGTTAATACTTCAGAATATGCTAGAGAAGTAGTCATTGCGTAGTTCTTTAAAGTGACAGAGAGCTGGCCCATGTGTATAGACCACAGCAACTATCGGAAGTATGCTGCGACACATTAGCCATATTTCACTTGCCACTGACCCCTCGAAAAGCAGTGAACTGAAAATACGTGCAAATTTTTACTAGAGTACGAATCGTTGTGTGTAATAGAGAGGGTGTTCCTGGAGTTAAGTAGAATACATTTGCTCATTTAGAACCTCATTTTTCGAAAGTTACATGTTTTTATTATTGTTTTAACAAAAACGTCTTGCAATTTCCATCGATTTCAAATCACATCAATCGTAAATTATCGAAATAGTTGTGATCCCAAGAGATCCTGCACTATTGAAAGTTGGAAAATGCGGACAGGAGTGTCAATTTCATATATTAAAAGAGAAAACCACCGGATTTTTCCGGATTGGGGTTCTGAGTCATTTTTTGTGCCTCCATGTACGGCCGACTTACTATTGTAAGAGGCCTTAGTTATACAATAGCTAGTGTTTTAGTGTCTCTTCGCGTTCCAAACGAGCGTTTCTAATTCAAATTGTTTTTTTTTTTATGAACATGCACCTTTTTCGTGTGCCATTTATCATATTTTTACAAGCTTTTATTTAAGTTGCTTTGTTAGTATGGGTAACATTTTGCAACTGAATTTTAAAACAGTTTCCCCAACCGATTGAGCTGAAATTTTGCATACACGTTTAGTTTGGATGACAATGCATGGTTAGCTAAGTTACGTCATTTTAAATCCAATATGGCGGACTCCCAAAGATGGCGAACCAGTTATTTTTTGTGCACCCCCATAATATGGGTATCAAATGAAGGGATTTGCTGAGAAGAATACGAAAATAAAATGGAGAAAATTATAGATGAACTTATTATCTATGATCTTTTAATTCATAATTTATCATTTTCGACAGGATCAGGCACCAGTAAAATTACGTGAATGAAAAAATAAATTTTTCGATTTTTGAAAGGAAAATTCCAAGAGAATTTAGAAACGCAAATCATCAATTTAGATCAACCTTTTTTAAAAAGGTGCAAGATAGATGAAAATGAGAAAAGCTTTTCAACCGAAGCTATGGATAATATTTTCATGCTCTGACGGTTATGTGACAGGTGATGACGATGCGAATGACTCATGTGTATTAGAATTAGCTAAATAATTAGAATAAGCTTTATAACAAGAATAAGCTTCAATAGTATTTAGAAATTATTTCGTTCGAAATGACGAATTCATTCCAAATACATACATGCCTTATATCGCAGATATTTACCTTTCGTACTTTATTAGTAATAATTAATTACCTCAAAAACCTCAAACTCCGACCTTACATACGTTTTACGCGACCTCAATACCAGAGGCACTCGAAATTTCAATTAGATTCCATAAATTAACGTGATATATCGGCCATTTTGTATCAGCCATCTTGAATTTGAGATTTTTGACTGCAAATTCGGCTTTAGCGACCTGAAAAAACATAATTCCCCACTTTTGGTGATGATGCAAGTCTTTTTGGACTTTTGTCCAGCTTTTTCGGATTTCCGACCACTGTGCGACGTATCGTTCGTATAAACTGTAATGGGCGATGACGATGCTGCTTCAATTTCCGCGTCACTCGTTCTCCCACGTCGTAGTTTACTCACGTGTTGGCCACCTCGTTGCTATGACAACCACCGTAAACAACGCTACGAAGAGAAGCGAAATACAGACTCACGAAAATTAAATGAGACATCAACAGTCCAAGAACATATGGTTACAGAAGAGGTTATGTGCAATGCAATGCTGCCAATAGCATATCACTAAATATCTTCAATAGCGCGTAATTAAAAAAAATCTGTTATATTCTGAACAGATTTCGTATATGTAGTGTTCGAATTTTTTATTTACTTACTTTTCGAGTAAATTTGCTACAATTTTTATAACGTTGTGCTTGGTTTTGATTCTCAATAATAAGTCTAGGCTATCCGACTCAACTTGATCGCCGTGTACTTTCTTCTTAAAGACGTAAAATCAATACGAGATATCTTAGCACCCGAGAGATTTGAATTGCACACTTATAAATTGTCAGTATCCTGTTGCAACCTATATTTTTTCCACTTACTTTAAAAGCGTATTTTTTATATTTTACGTATGTTCTCAATTCTCATGAATTCTACAAAGAAAAAATATTCTAAACACTTAACACTTAACCGAAATATTTATGGGTTAGTGAATAATGACACTCTCTTATATGTTACGACATTTAGCTATTTTCAAGTATGATGGATTACAACAATATATATGATACTTAGTTCGGTTGTGAAAATAAATGTTGTGGCATTTGGCTATTTTCAAGTACGGCAGATTCCGGCAGATGTCGTAAAAGGCATTTCAAATCTACAATTCTTGTTTATAAGATAGCTCATGGATTATTATTTGACTGTAGTGAAATATACGCACATAGTGAAGTTGGTGAGGATTAATCGTTTTTCTAGTTTAATTTTAAATGTGACAAATTAGCTTTCAATAAACTAAATAAATAAATCAATCAATCAATAAAAATTGTAATACAACCCGTTTAAAATAATCGTCTTAATGGTAAGGTAAGGTTATGTTGATTTAAAATTATCTTAATATAGAATATAGTTTTTTTTCAATATATGTTAAATTTTTGTAAAACTAAGTACTAATTGTAAGTAAAGCTAGTTTATATCTTGAAATAATTATTTTTGCTGTTTTACAAATTGTACTTAATAAAAGTAAACAAAAATTCTTACTAACTAAATCGATGGAATTGAAATATGTTTTATATCCATTTCAAATTTCTAATAAAACGTATTTATCGCTATTGTTTTAAAGCAATGTGTTTAGTTTGTCAATCTCAGTATCAATGATCTTCTACACTGACTTGGTTTAGTTGAACTACATAATATCGATGCACCTGATGTGATATGACAGCAGAGCGTTAAGCGGACCAAAAATAAAA
Organism: Anoplophora glabripennis; assembly: GCF_000390285.2. NCBI lineage: Eukaryota > Metazoa > Arthropoda > Insecta > Coleoptera > Cerambycidae > Anoplophora > Anoplophora glabripennis. Next base: position 729,280 of record NW_019416296.1, read on the forward strand.
GACAAGCGTTAATTCGGCGAATCAGAAATGACCGCACCGAATATGTCACCGTTTGAAAGCTGTGTAGTGCAGCGTTGTGTTTTGTCAAGTTTAATTTAATATAAGAAAGAGTAAAGTGTGAAGTGTATGTAGGGTTTAAAATCTTATAATAGTTATTTGTTTAATTAGGCAGTAAAAATACCGCAGCTGGTATATAACAGACGAGGCGCAGCCGAGTCTATTAAAGCAGCCAAGGCATTAAATCTTCCAAACACATAATTTTTTTAGTTGATTAATTTTAATTTTATCATAGCATAACAAAGCTATTTATTTTATATTATTAAAATTGTATGGTGCTTCTTTCATGAATAATAATAATTTCATCAGGTTGTTAGTGGTTGCTATGAGACGAACTTTATTAAGTAATTAACTTAAGTACACATTAAACGCTGTATTTTTCTTATTTAAATCCATGAGAATAACTATAACTATTTATTATTTGAGATGGAAGAATTCACATTAACTCCGCCAGAAATTATTGAATCAGCAAAGCAAATAGAGTGTAATTTATTACCAGAAGAATCAAAGAAGACACATCAGCAAACACATTAACAATTTATTGATTACTGGGCTACTATTGGTATATTTTTCTGAATTAAGCAAAAGTATAAAATCTCTTTCATTATGGTCAATATATGCGATGCTTAGAACTACTTTGAATGTCACAACAACATTGATATTGGAAAGTATCTAAATTAAAAGCATTCTTGAAACGACAATCGGATGGATATCGTTCTAAAAAAATGCGCGTTTTAGAAATTGAACAAATAAAAAAATTTCTAATGGAGGCCCTTGATCTTATGTATTTAGGTACAAAGGTAATTATAAACAAAATATTTTTGTAAACGTAGAATACCGGCTATCATTATTTTAGGTGGCAATGATTTTACATTATATAAAGCAAAAGAAAAAATTTTTTGCTTTATATAATGTCATTTCAACCTCTTGTTGATATTTTAGGAATAGCTCCGATGATGACTATGTAGTCGAAAGCGCTCAGCTAAGATTTTAATAAAAATTTTATACACACTTTAACATACAAATTTCTTTGGCTTTTCTTTAAACAATAAGAAATAGTCCAAAGGTGTAAGATCTGGGGATCTCGCGGGCCATTCTATCGGTCCTCGTCTGCCGATCCACCTCCTAGGAAAACAATTGTCCAGAAAATCTCGAACAGGGCGCACATAGTGCGAAGGTGCACCGTCTTGCTGAAACCATATGGTGTCATCAGGAATATCAGGGTCATTATCGTTAGNTCGATGCACCTGATGTGATATGACAGCAGAGCGTTAAGCAGACCAAAAATAAAAGACAAGCGTTAATTCGGCGAATCAGAAATGACCGCACCGAATATGTCACCGTTTGAAAGCTGTGTAGTGCAGCGTTGTGTTTTGTCAAGTTTAATTTAATATAGGAAAGAGTAAAGTGTGAAGTGTATGTAGGGTTTAAAATCTTATAATAGTTATTTATTTATCTAGGCAGTAAAAATACCGCAGCTGGTATATAACAGACGAGGCGCAGCCAAGTCTATTAAAGCAGCCAAGGCATTAAATCTACTAAACTCATAATTTTTTTAGTTGATTAATTTTAATTTTATCATAGTAGCAAACAAAGCTATTTATTTTATATTATTAAAATTGTATGGTGCTTCTTTCAGGAATAATAATAATTTCATCAGGTCGTTTGTGGTTGCTATGAGACGAACTTTATTAAATAATTAACTTAAGTACACATTAATCGCCGTATTGTTCTTATTTAAATCCATAAAAATAACTATAATATTTATTATTTGAGATGGAAGAATTCACATTAACTCCGCCAGAAATTATTGAATCAGCAAAGCAAATAGAGTGTAATTTATTACCAGAAGAATCGAAGAATACACATCAGCAAACATATTAAAAATTTATTAATTACTGGGCTGAGAGTAACATTATGTCTTTTTCAGAAACTGTACTATTGGTATATTTTTCTGAATTAAGCAAAAGTATAAAATCTTTTTCATTATGGTCAATATATGCGATGCTTAGAACTACTTTGAATGTCACAACAACATTGATATTGGAAAGTATCTAAATTAAAATCGAAACGATCTTTCAGAATCAAGAAAAAAATAGGGGGTTGCTATTTAAAAAAAAATGTCGATGACGTCATTACTCGAAAATAAATGACGGTTGAAAATCGCCTTTTATGCTAAAATATATATTTTTTAAATTAAAAATCGACCTGTTCGAGGATTTTTCCCAAAAAAAATTTGTTTCGTTTTCACTGAATTTATTCCATACTTTAGTCGCGTTCTGTATGTATGTTTTTAAAAACCAAAACTAGCCTTTGTATAATGATGGTCCCATTCAAAGTTACGTTTAGTTGTGAATTACAACTAAAGTACATTATTAATTGCAAGTAGAATTTCAGTAAACATAGACAATTTCCAAAGTGTAGTCGTGATGAAATTGTCTCCCAAAGCAAAGCATACGTTGATGATGGTAATAAACGAAATAGAGTGAATACATCTTAGTTATGCCATGTAAGCCAGTTTCATGCGACCTAGAATAATAAAACCGCTTCCGTGCTGATTGATTATCTCTGAGTGAAATGCAAGCTCTCCCTTACTTTCGCCGACGCCTAATTTACTACCCACGAATTGGGTCAGATTTATTTTTACAAACAACTTCGGGGGTCATCCTCCCTCTGCGACTGACAAGTAACATCACGACCGCGTCCAAAAAACATTCCAAAAAGTTGAAAAGACCTGGAACTGAGGGATTTTGTGGGTTGCGAATCTGAATAATACGAGTTTGCATGATAAATGTTGTGTTGCCATGGAATTCATTCTTATATTTTCTCGTGTACCGCCGAACCGAACATTATTTTAGCCTCGCTGCGACGGAATAAATCGGTAGTTAATCATCTGCTAAATGGTGGCTTTCAATCAGTACCAGATTCGGTCCCGTCAATTGAAACGGAATAATATGGAAAACACCTCCAATCCGCCCACGGATCAAAGTTTAATAAATTGTAGTGAATTACGTCACTTTTTCAAAGTTACAACTGTTACAGATTAATTCAGAAAACAAAAACGATTTAAAAATTCGGAAAGTTCAAGCCTCATTTTATTGCATTTCATTTGATGTTCTTCCGTATACACATAATTTCACACTGATATTTAGAATTAAATTACTGAGAGAAATAGACCAATAAGAATGTTTTGTCTTTCTTATTACTGTTAAAGTAAGTAGCTATCATATGCCAAGCTTAATGAAAAAATTATTTTACTAACACGATTTTACTACCTTTTTCGTATAGGCTTTAGTAGAACAAGAGGGCACATTTTTGCTGTGAATACGTACATTTTTTTTAACCTTTTTCCACCAAAAGTATGTATATAACTTATTACTTTCGGCAATTGACTTTAAAACTTGGAAATACAGCTATTAAATGTACTCTCGAAAAATAGCACAGCAATCACTGCAACAATGTATTACAAACTGACTTACGAAAACAGTTCGGCTTCATAAGAAACCTACAAATTCGTAAAATGTGTTACAGAATTTTTTGTAAGTACTCTTACATGCATTTCAACAGTTCCAAAACAGTTTTAAACACATTTTTGTCTATGACCTTAAACTTGCAATACAAGTTTGGGACATCAGTTAACTCCCCTTTTTCACCCCCTTTAAATTTTTTACATAAGTTTATTAACACCCTGTATAAAAGATTTTAAGATTATTATATGCATATGATATGAAGGAGTACCTATGTGTATTGATGGTATCTGTAGCGTTCGTATAATTTCTTTATAATTTTTTTTATAAAGGTAGAATGTAAAAGTCAGTTGGTGTTTTTATATAGCGGGTGTGCNGTTTTTAAAAACCAAAACTAGCCTTTGTATAAAGATGGTCCCATTCAAAGTTACGTTTAGTTGTGAATTACAACTAAAGTACATTATTAATTGCAAGTAGAATTTCAGTAAACATAGACAATTTCCAAAGTGTAGTCGTGATGAAATTGTCTCCCAAAGCAAAGCATACGTTGATGATGGTAATAAACGAAATAGAGTGAATACATCTTAGTTATGCCATGTAAGCCAGTTTCATGCGACCTAGAATAATAAAACCGCTTCCGTGCTGATTGATTATCTCTGAGTGAAATGCAAGCTCTCCCTTACTTTCGCCGACGCCTAATTTACTACCCACGAATTGGGTCAGATTTATTTTTACAAACAACTTCGGGGGTCATCCTCCCTCTGCGACTGACAAGTAACATCACGACCGCGTCCAAAAAACATTCCAAAAAGTTGAAAAGACCTGGAACTGAGGGATTTTGTGGGTTGCGAATCTGAATAATACGAGTTTGCATGATAAATGTTGTGTTGCCATGGAATTCATTCTTATATTTTCTCGTGTACCGCCGAACCGAACATTATTTTAGCCTCGCTGCGACGGAATAAATCGGTAGTTAATCATCTGCTAAATGGTGGCTTTCAATCAGTACCAGATTCGGTCCCGTCAATTGAAACGGAATAATATGGAAAACACCTCCAATCCGCCCACGGATCAAAGTTTAATAAATTGTAGTGAATTACGTCACTTTTTCAAAGTTACAACTGTTACAGATTAATTCAGAAAACAAAAACGATTTAAAAATTCGGAAAGTTCAAGCCTCATTTTATTGCATTTCATTTGATGTTCTTCCGTATACACATAATTTCACACTGATATTTAGAATTAAATTACTGAGAGAAATAGACCAATAAGAATGTTTTGTCTTTCTTATTACTGTTAAAGTAAGTAGCTATCATATGCCAAGCTTAATGAAAAAATTATTTTACTAACACGATTTTACTACCTTTTTCGTATAGGCTTTAGTAGTACATTTTTGCTGTGAATACGTACATTTTTTTTAACCTTTTTCCACCAAAAGTATGTATATAACTTATTACTTTCGGCAATTGACTTTAAAACTTGGAAATACAGCTATTAAATGTACTCTCGAAAAATAGCACAGCAATCACTACAACAATGTATTACAAATTGAATTACGAAAACAGTCCGGCTTCATAAGAAACCTACAAAATCGTAAAAAGTGTTACAGAATTTTTTATAAGTACTCTTACATGCATTTCAACAGTTCCAAAACAGTTTTAAACACATTTTTCTCTATGACCTTAAACTTCCAATACAAGTTTGGGACATCATTTAACTCAGTTTTTGCCCCTTTTTCACCCCCTTTAAATTTTTTACATAAGTTTATTAACACCCTGTATAAAAGATTTTAAGATTATTATATGCATATGATATGAAGGAGTACCTATGTGTATTGATGGTATCTGTAGCGTTCGTATAATTTCTTTATAATTTTTTTTATAAAGGTAGAATGTAAAAGTCAGTTGGTGTTTTTATATACAGGGTGTGCCATTTATCACTCCCGCTGCCAATATCTCCGAAATGAAGACATTTATTTTAGTTTCGGAAATTGGGGTTGTTAGATCCCTCGAATAGCTTCAAATTGTAGTTAGAATTGTTAGTTCAAATATTTCTGTATAGATGGCGTGGCGTTACTAAAAAATTTTTCGTTCCCTGGAACGTAGAAATACTGTCCATCTGAAAGATAGTTAGATTTTGAGTAATTTTTGTAATATAAAGTTTTTCCCTACATTTACTTGTTTTCGAGATATGTCGACTTCAATATGCAATGTATGATATAACAGGAAAATCTATTATTTTAACTAAATCACACCGAGACAATATATTCTTTTAAAATATTGTTATAATGACTTTATTAATACCACATACTAACTAATAAATAATAAATTATAACAAAACAAATGATCAACTACAGAAAAAAAAATGTACAATGGTAAATCGTATGAGTAGTATAGTTAAACTGAAAGATGCAAACTGAGAAAACTGGAATTATTGGAAAACTAATGTGTCATCTGTCATTGTTTTATTTTAAACAAATGACATGAGCCACCTATGACTGCAATTTTTAATAAAATTTGATAAAATACGGTTCGTCTCTGACCTTTATAAGATTTACCATTGTACTTTTTTTCTGTAGTTGATCATTCGTTATTTTTATAATTTATTGTTTGTTAGTTAGTATGTGATGTGAATAAAGTCATTATAACAATATTTTAAAAGAATATTTTTGTCAGTGTGATTTAAATAAAATAATAGATTTTCCTGTTATAACATTCCTTGCATATTAAAGTCGACATATCTCGAAAACAAGTAAATTTAGGGAAAAAAATTATATTACAAAAATTACTCAAAATTTAACGGTCTTTCAGATGGACTATTCCACGTTCTAGGGAACAAAAAATGTTTAATATCGCCACGCCATCTCTACAGAAAGATTTGAACTAACAATTCTAACTACAATTTGAAGCTATTCGAGGGATCTAACAACCACAATTTTCGAAACTAAAATCAATTTCTTAATTTCCGAGATATTGGCAGCGGGACTGATAAATGGCACACCCTGTAAATGAAGAAATAAAGCCCCTGACATGCATCTGTATACCAAATATATTTACTATATACTCAAGAAGAATATATTATTGGATTGCATATACAATGCGGGAAAGAATGTCTTGTAAACAATTACAATATTATTCAGGTTCTCCATTTTGTGCAAAAAAATGTTTCACTTTTATTGCAGTTCTATTGAATTTTATTGATATTGATCTCTTAGTTTCAGTTCTGCCACATATGAAGAAGTGTCGTTCTTGGTATCCATGGTTCTGAATAATTGTAAAAAATAAATAACAATAAATGAATTCGTTTAAACAACTGTAAGATATCAATATGGTAGTGGGAAGGTATCACTATCACTTCGACATCCATATAAAAAATCATATAAATATTTTCTTAAATAAACAATACCTCTATAAATTGTACCTAAATACAATTCTCTGGTTATTGAAAAACTTGGAGGTCACTTCAAAATATGGAACGATTGAATGGTTGAAAGATTGGAATACACTGGAGAATTAATTATTAAACCGTTAAGAATTGGTAAGTTAGAGCTATCATCGCATAGAAATATCGATCGCTTTGCTGTTACTGACCTACTTAATAGATGATACGGAATTAAGTATTAAACCGTATGTACACAAAGAGGGAAAATTCAAATAAGATGTATACGGGTGCGAGTTCTCTGTTACAAATAGCCAAAGCATGAAACTCTTCCGTGGTAAACCACCCCCAATGTTTATATTCTAAACAGTAAAGTTTTTGCGTAAATGCTGTTTGGACCCCTGTAACAGTTCTGAGCCTTCTTGCAAAATTGTTGGTAACATAAGTTATTAATTCACATTCTAAAAATGTATTTCGTTTTATTGTGATTTACACTCATGGACAATATTTTTAATTTCACTATTTTTTTTATTTGAAGTCGAGATAATTATATCTTTCCCATCGCTTTCAATTTTTACAATTGGATACAAATCTAATATATTTCATTGAATGTTAGATGTGCTTCAGGATTCGACATTTGGCCCATTGTTCTTTTCGTCAATTATATCGTGAATAATTTTAATGTCACAGTTTCCTGATGATTTGAAAATCTACACTAATGTCAACTCTATATCACTGTCTCTACACACTGGTGACCATGTGTTAAGAGAATGATTGTGGCAACTATACAGTGGTATTTTTTTAAAACCTGACATAGACCAACTTTCTTAGTTGAACTAATAGACTAGTACTTCCAAGTGCAAAGTTGTAGGAAATAACTAAATAGGTAATAAATAACAAAATTTACAAATATTTTTTTCCGGTGTTGCCAGATTTCTGCAGTAGCTACTAAAAGGATACTTTTAAATTTAAATGGCAACACCGTATATTTTTAACATAATTTGCCAAACCAAGAAATTCTAAATATAAAATGTTATGTCACATTTCTTTATTGGAGTAGCGGTTTTAGAACAATCAACAAAAACAACGAAAATAATCTGCAGTCGGCAGGAACTAAAAGAAGCTAACATAGCAATAGTAGGCCTTGCATATTGAACAAAAATTGTGTTATTTGAAAGGAACCATCATTACTGTGCTGTCATTGTGGCATTTGACAGCTTTTGTATTTGAATATGTATAAAAATAACGCTATAATTAAGTTGCGAATACGATTTTCAGCCGTTTGCATATCCTTGGGCACACACTACCAGTTGTTTTTAGTTCTACTAATTGTAAGTTATTTTTAAAAAACTCCGGATTTGGAAGAGGCGTATCGGGATGTCTTGCGTGGAATTAAAAGTTAATTCAACTTTCTCTTGTAGACTGATTGTGGAACTGGTTCATCTTAGCAACTGAATTAAAACGTTATTTTTATACACATTCAAATAGAACAGCTGTCAAATAACACAATGACAGTACAATAATGATGGCTTCATTAAAACAGCACAATTTTTGTTAATCTAATTATTTCCTACAACTTTGTATTTGGAAGTACTAGTCTATCATTTTAAATAAAAAAGTTAGCCTATGTCAGGTTAAAAAAAAATAGCACTGTATATATGCTATATTTGATGTAAAATTAATATTTTTTGTACATATTGCTAAATGAGGGGCTTGAAAATTTCAGTTTTATTGTGGATAATAGTAACAATTTCAATAATATTTCCACTCTACGTATCTTATAGAGAAATTTTGTTAGACCGAAGTTTGAGTGCCTCTGTAGTTTGATTTCCTTATTATTATGTAATTACAGAAGATAGAAAAAGTCTAAGAATCCAACTCAAGATTCTTATTTTTAGACTGATTTCAGAGGAATAGCCTTAAGGAGAAGAAATAATGCCTGTAGAGATGTTTTAAAATCTTATGAGCTTTGACCTTCATATGCGCAGAAACATAATTCCGACCGTCGCCTAAATTATTCTACATCCTAAAAACATTGCACCTATTATTCACAGTCTCTCTCGAGCTCTAGCGTAAACAAGCCTTTGATCCGATTACAAATATCATAATAAAATGCCCTATTCTTTATAATTTTAATTTAAACAATAAAAATATATATAACGAACGTTCGCCAGTTGACTTTATTGATGCCCGAGCGCCTTAGCTCATTTCTAGTTGTGATGAGGCACGTGGTCTAATGTTTCCACAACGTGCTTATTAGAAGAATTATGGGGATATGCCACGCCTTTCGCGCATTTCGCGGCTCATGAGATATTAAAAGATCTCTACCTAATATTGTTATATAAAATTGTAAACCACAGTATTGATTAGACTGTTGTTAATTATTATCGTTCCCAATCTAAACGCTAGATCTCGCACCAATATTGCTCTCATATATGAATTCTATTTGTTTTAATTCCCCTTTTTGTTTGTCAAAATTTATATTAATATGTTGTTTGTTTTTCATTCACTGGACATATTTTTTTGTGTGCCTGTGTAATTGTTTGTATAATTTTCTCTTTTTATAACTCTTTCATTATTTATATATACACATATTTTTAATTTGCTTTTGCTTATAAATTTATATGATACCCTCGATGATACCAAAACCAAAAAGAAACATGTATTTACCGTAGCAACGGATATAAAATTTATCATATTTATCAGTATTTATAATTGAGACCCAAACAAGTAAAACTGAATAGATTTTTGATTTACTATAATTATAGCAGGTAAGTGAACAGTACACCCAGTTGGCATAAACAGTTTTGCAAAAATTCCCCAAAGAGTTGCAGGATACTTAGAACTCCCAGATACATTAAGTTACACTGGCCATTGCTTGAGGAGGACGCCTGCCACCTTCCTCGATGACAGTGAGGCTGATATTCAAACATTTAAAAGACATGGAGGATGGCAGTCAGCTAGTGTGGCTGAAGGGTATATCGAGGAAAGCATCGTCAATAACTTGAAAATTAAAAAAAATATATTCCATCAGCAAGAACTAGTGGCACCTTAAGATCATTCCGGAATGTAAATAGAGAATCATAATAGTTTTTAGGAAGAACAAGTAGCACTGAATAAATTTCGTGTTGTTAACTTTTCAAATTTAAATAATTGTACTAATATAATTATGTAACAATGTTTCCAATATATAAATAAACAATTTTCTGTCAATCTGTTTTTTATTAACAGTGACATTACTGTATAGTGGAGTGACGATGTTTTGAATTTAGTAAAATAGCATATTAGAAAAAAAAAGAAAACAACAAAGATATTAACAAAATAATTTATGTTACCTACTTACCCTGGGATATCGAAACGACTTAATCTTCGGATACGTCGCTTGCTGGGAATTGTTGCTATCGTACCAAGGATATTTGTACTCCCCCACGTTGGTATCGTTGAAGGTTATGTAAAGCAAATACAGCCCATCCGGAGAGAACCAAACGGCGTGGGACGTCTTCAGGATTTTGTTCTCGTACAGCCAATCAGGAGCGCCGTTGTACACGATGCCAGGCTGGCCGGTGCTAGTTATCCTGCACACTAGATCCTTTTCCACCTTGGGTTTGTAGTAGATGTCATTGTTGTATACGAACGCGACTGCGGAGCCATCTGGTGACCACGTGGCGTACTGCAAGTAAGGGGCGTTCTCGTCCAGTTCGTTTGGTGATAGTGGCTTTCTTAGCCTGAGGAATAAAATAATGCCATTAATGGATTTGGATGTGTATAAAATTTGTGTTTAGTTAAAAAATGTATAATATGTTAAAACAATTTAAAAAATCAAAGTAGTTTATATAATCTGGAAAAGCATCGTTTACGAGGTATGGGCCTTCAAAGTCTTTGAAATAAAACCAATTTTAAACATTCAAGAATTAATTATAGCTTCATAAAATTTTATAAGACAATACTTACAAAAACTGTGCTAGTAATTCTACATTTGAGTTTGTCCATTTTGTGAAGCATAACTTCTGCATCTATGACGTTTGTTGAAATATTTATGTATATTATTTAAATGTTAAATGTAATGTATTGTGGTATATAAATTGTTTGTTTAAAATTGTTCTCGTGAAATTTTAATATTTTCGTAGGTATATTTTTAGTAAATTACATTTGAAAATTAGTATTATTACTAATTTCGTTTGTATCTTTGTTAAAGTAACTTTCAAAATTTTATTATTTTGTTATTTATTCGTGCTATAACAATGTTAAACTTTGTTTAAGTACATATTTTTCTGTTTAATTTACGTTTATTTATTATTAGTTTTGTAACTCGGCTTCGTTAAGATTTATTTTTTTTATACAATAACCTAGTACCTAATAAACATTCTTTTGAAAACCTCTAGTTCCTGTCGCAGAAGAATAAATAATAGTATCATGCAGATTACTCCAAATCCGATGAAAATACGAATATTTGAAAGAGTATTTTTTTCCCTAAAAGTGTTACTTTAACCAGGTATGCGTAATATATTAAAAAAGATCTTAGACATTATTACAGGCGCAAATGCGGCCTGCTTAATAAAAATATGCCGCCTCCTCTCCCGCACAAGTCTCCGACTTCTGGGCTAATTCTCGTAGTTAGAATGAGGAGTAGAGATATTATTATGAAATTACTCTCTGATTGACCGAAATTCGGAATTATATCAAAATTTTTTATGTACTAAACGTAGGTATTACATTGAAAAATTATATGAATATTACATGTCCTTCAAATGTTAAAAATATAGATTTTTTAATTGAATCTATGTATATAAACCGATTTGCTCATTTCTACGTAAGGAATAAAAATTAAAATTTGTCCTTAATTGTGGGACATCCTGTATGTTTTCCCAGTAAGACAATTTTTTTCCTCTTTTAACAAAAAAACCTTCTTTTTGAAATATTCCAAAAAAACATTTTAATAGAAATCTCCACAATCATTTGATCTTTAACTGTATTTCTACATACCATTTTATTCCAAAATATTGTTTTTTTTTTTGTTTAAAATAAATGTATGAAACAGTTGCATAAATCGAAAAAAATATATATTAATTTCACTAAAAAAGATAAATAAATATAATTTTTAATCAATCGTAATTATTAAAAATCCAAAAAAAATTAATTGGCGTAAAATATTCAATTTTCTGAGGGATAGTATAATACACAATTAAATTGTCTCAACTTAATTATCGAAAATTACTTTGTACTTAGAATTGAATTTAAAATATAAAATTCCTTTAAATCTCTATAAAAATTCCTATAACATATGTGTATATTTTTGTGAAACTAATACTTTATATTTAAACACCTGTGCGAATGTTTTAGATGAAAAAAGAACTGGTTTTACAAAAAGATCAGACATATTTTTTCTTTGAAATACAATCGGTGTCTTCGAAAAATCGATTTTTTTTAATAACATTTAAAATCCTTACTTACTTGTGTAATTTAATAATTTACAGGAAATAACAAATGTAAATAAACGTGGCATTTTTTGATAGGCACAGAAAGAATGAAAATTTCATCGGTTTTAAAATATTATTTTTGTGCCTATCGGGTGTAAAATCAGCCAAATTGTTTTCATCGCTCTTATCTGTTGTCCATCGTATTGAAAAATAATACACAAAGTGTTTTAAAAGTTATTTAAAAAAATGGAAAATATTTATAGAGACTTGTAATCTTATTTTAACGTTCCCTGTATAGATCCAAGAGATTGCCCACATATTCTGGAACACCCTGTATACTAACTGATTGATTTTTACCTCTATTTAGTAAGTCATCAGTCCAAATTTTATTAATTTACGTGTTTCGAAATACTTATTTGAGATATTTTCCTAATTATAACATTGTTCATAAAATTTTATGTTCATAATGAAATGTTATTATGAATTATTATTATAATGAAAAACGTCAAAGTGAAGAAAAACTGATAAAAAAATACCACTAAATAATACATACATTTTTAAGAATTATTCTACGATCTACGCCAAAAGAATTGTTAATTTTAAAGGAGAAAATCCACCCAGTTTTGCTTTCACAAAACATTTTTTTGCCGATCCGAAATTTGTAATAAAAAATAATTTCCTGTTGTAATACATGCTGCGGGTCGTAAAAAGGGAATCTCGGAAGCGTTTATTTAATTTTTAATTTACCGTTCTGAAATCCGTAAGCCAATTATTTCGTTTCCCAGATATTCGCAAACGGTTTCAATTTCATACAAGCACAATTTTTTCCAACCGCACAAAAAAATTGTTTGATGATTTCATTCGCAGGTATAATGCAGGGTGTTTATTAAGTTGGAAATTATTTTTTAAGGGTAATTGTTGTTTTATTAGAGCATATGACGCAAAAAGTTAAAAAAAAATTAATAACTACAGACCTTATTTTAAAAAAGTCCCAACATATTGAACATTACTGGAGTCGATAAAGAATCGCATTATCACATGACACCTCACATCACAGTACGGGATGTTGGTACGTTCTTAATGAATATACAGGGTGATTCAGTCATAATGTCATTAATTTTAACCACGTATTCGGAAGGCTTAATAAATACAGAAAATCGGAAAACATTTTTTTTTACTCGACTTTTAAAATTGAAGGAAATCAACCCATAACTTCCGCTAAGAGGGCGGCCCTGCCAAATGCCCGAGTGCTCCGAAAATTTTGTAACGTAATGTCATGAACAAATCGTCAGGTGAAGCGAACAGCGTTGCCAAGTTCACATCATAACTGTGGTTCACATTTAATTAATCCGCTTTAGTATACGGATACATATGTACGAAACCAATAAAATGCTGCATTTTAATGTAACTAATTTTAATAATTGTATTAACTGTTTGCAAAATGTTTTAAGAAGCCTGACTTCTCGAGGTCAACTTCCGTTAAAACAAAATAAATAAAGCAGAGATTGGTAGGCACACCGTATTTTATCAAATAAAAAAAGTCGGCACACTAAATACCCGAATATACAAAATACACTACACACGGTTACAAAACCATTACCTATCTATTTAAAGCATTTATTCAAATCTACCACCCTCCATATCTCCCGCATTTTTCCCGCAAAGGAGGAGTTAACATAACACATTTTCAAATAGTTCAAGCTTTAGAAGCAGCTGATTTCCCCAATCGTCTTGAATTTTGCAATTGGTTCCTAAATCGAAGTGCAGCAGGCAGAACTTTATTAACAAAGTACTCTGGACGGATGAATGCTGTTTTACTCGTGCTGGCATTTTAAACAGGCAAAAAACATAAGTATTGCTTTCTCAAAAACAATAAGTACCTACCTAGATTACACCAAAGTTTAGATTTACACTAAAGTTTACATTTATTATGTAAAGTTTGGTTATACGCAACTGCATATTGAATAATAAATTGAAATACTAAAACGGTGTATTATTTAACATAATAAATTATAAAACGTGAAAACGTTAATAATATTAAAAATGATAAATTGTAATAACCGTACATTCGAAAACAATCATCCCTATTCGTTACATTCAATTTGATGACACGATTTTTCTTTGATAAAAGACCGACAACTTTTTGCTCTACTTTGCATGGAATACGATCCTACTACAGTTCGTATTAGTCTAGGAGCCAGATCAGGTTCCGTGTACTAGCTATAAAAATAAACTTTTTACAGCCATTTAAACATTTAATTTGTTGATAACAATTAAACTGACCACTTTCAGGCTTTGCGACCAAGTTTTTTGGATTCAGGAGGTCAAAATACTTTAGAATAAGTTGTTTGCAGCCGTGGCACTCTGGTTGGCAACGGAACCCTGTCTGGCTCCTAGACTAAAGTGCACGTGCAAATTAGAAGGTTATTGACCTCGACACAGGTTAGCCTAGGTCGGAAACACGTACCGAGTTGTTTATTTGTCTCCGTCCGATTGTTTTTTTATCTTCTATTACTTACAGTCAATATTTAAATACTACATACATTTCACCCTCTCTTTATAATTTATCTAGTGAGTGTTGGTTTTTTATGTCATTATTTTTGTAATGAAATTGAAATGGTTGTGAAATGAAATTTAAATTACTTGAACTCTTGGAGTTTTGTAACTTCAATATTAAATTTTATTTAAAGTGAAACAGAGCTAATTTCTTTGCAGCCATAATAGTCACATTTGGTCAGATGAAAACCCGCACACTACTCGTCGGTTTAGCTTTCAGAGGAGATTCGGTGTCAATGTATGGGCAGGAGTATATGGCGATCGTTTAATTGGGCCGCATTTTCTACCTGAACATCTGAATGGGCCGCGTTACTTTAAATTTGTAGTAGAAGGCTTACAGCAAATTAAAAAATTATCACTATGATGTTAATAAAAACTGATTTTTGGCAAGGAATGCTCAGACCTCCTCGATGTTCTTGCTGGGTAACAATAACAATTTAATATGTTGATTGCATAATTATAAAAAATAATTTATAGCATTTTAAATTATTATTGGCTGACGTGGCAAGCCGTTAATATATTGTCTTTATATGAGCGAAAATATATAAATATGGCAACATTGCATCTGGGGCGCCTTGTTCATATCGTAGCCGGCTGACGTCAGCCGGTCAGTAACAGCCTGAAAAGGGGGTTAAATAATGATTTGAAAATATTTTTTTCAGCTTAAATATGAATTTAATTTTTTTTTAATCTCGCCATCGTATTATACTCATTTTTCTCTATCTGCTCTTAAAATTAATGACATTATGAGTGAATCACCCTGTATAAACAAAATTTTGATTTCCTAAAGGAAAAAATGTATTACAGTTTTTTTTTATGTATCGAATAAAGTTTGACAACGGAAATCCGAGCCACCGCGGCTGAAACAATTCGGAAGGGTCAGACACAACGATATTCATCCCGAACGGACAAGGAATGTAATGTTGATGAAGAGACAGAAAAGTTGGGGAAGACAAATTACCCCGAAACGTACTAGAATGGATACGCTAGAACAAAAAAGGGGCGGACGGCCGTGAAAGAATTGTAGAGATCATGTAGTTGAGGCTTGGCAATGTAATTTATGATGCCAGATATATTTTTCCTTCAAAATGCGTCGGGATTTATCGTGCCCTAGATTTAACTAGACTGGTTTAGGAAAAAGTTAATAACACTGGAAGTTTTAAAAATTGCTTACCATGAGCATGACATAAAAACGATTATCTGCTAGCGCATTTTAATTTAAAACGAACGTGAACCTCGTATATTGAAATAAATCGCGATAAAATAGGAATATGACTGAGGAAAACTTCTTGCTTGAAGCAAAGAAACTTTAGATATTTGTAAATATCAAATATTTACTATAATAGACCAGGGTCGATAATTTTTGAAACCAAAAAAAATTATAGTAGGATGAAACCCATTGGAAAAGAAAGAGAATATAACAGAAATGAAAGGAAAAATAATTTACGGGCGATCTGAGGTCGGGAAGGGGTAGGGGGTGAGTTTTTAAGGGTAAAAAACGGTTTCCCTTGATTTCCGGAAAAACTACAAGTCTTATGGAAAAAAGTTAAATGGCAAAGTTGTAGGTAATAAAAAGATCTACAACTTTTGTATTTACACTTTTTTCACATAACCTCAAAATTTATGTGAAAAATTCAAATAACCAAGTTTTTGGTTTTTTATTTTTATCTTTTACAAACAAATTTTTTTTTCACGAAATTTGGTGAAAACTTACCTATTTATGTCCCAAACACGCTGTAATTTTTTTGATTTGAAATATTTATTTTTTCACCTTATTTTTACTTAATATCGAAAAAGCACCCTAATTTTCAATCGAAAATTCTCACGTCAAAATATCTGCTTTTTTAAAAACGTCGGTGGGCTTTTTCTTCGTTGAAATCTCTACTTTCTGATGGTGTAAAAAAAATATACATTACTATGGTAAGTTTTCTCAGGAAATGCAAAGAAACGAAAGAAGATTCTACAACTTTCTCAAAATATTGTAGATGTCTTATTAAATATTAACTTTATTAACTTATTTGGTTGTTAATTATAATAGTATATTTCGACTTGTAATTTTTTTGTTTATCAATGTAACATGGAATCTTACGTTTTTCGAGTAATTAAAGTGTAAATTTTAATAAATAGCTCAAAATTGTACATAATGATTAGAAAAAAATTTTCGGATTCTAGTTCGTTTCTTTGCATTTCCTGAGAAAACTTACCATAGTAATGTATATATTTTTTTACACCATCAGAAAGTAGAGATTTCAACGAAGAAAAAGCCCACCGACGTTTTTAAAAAAGCAGATATTTTGACGTGAGAATTTTCGATTGAAAATTAGGGTGCTTTTTCGATATTAAGTAAAAATAAGGTGAAAAAATAAATATTTCAAATCAAAAAAATTACAGCGTGTTTGGGACATAAATAGGTAAGTTTTCACCAAATTTCGTGAAAAAAAAATTTGTTTGTAAAAGATAAAAATAAAAAACCAAAAACTTGGTTATTTGAATTTTTCACATAAATTTTGAGGTTATGTGAAAAAAGTGTAAATACAAAAGTTGTAGATCTTTTTATTACCTACAACTTTGCCATTTAACTTTTTTCCATAAGACTTGTAGTTTTTCCGGAAATCAAGATAAACCGTTTTTTACCCTTAAAAACTCACCCCCTTCCCCTTCCCGACCTCAGATCGCCCGTAAATTACTTTTCTTTTCATTTCTGTTATATTCTCTTCCTTTTCCAATGGGTTTCATCCTACTATATTTTTTTTTTCACTTTTTACCATTTTTGAAGGCTTAAGCACTGGTCTATAATGTGTCGCGTATGGAATCGGTCGAGTACCTCCTACAGTAAGATAACTATCGAAAAATTATAAGACACACACGTTTTAGTGTTTTTTAATATCTATTACAATAAAGAAAAATTAAGTACGTATACACGATCAGTCAGAAAGTCATGACGAAAAAGTTGCGTTTTCTTTAATAGAACACCTTGTATATTATGTCATACTTCAATTCTCGAAATTCTAAACAAAATTCATACAGCACATCATGTAGCTAAATTAACCATTTTCGAGATATCGAACTTTGAATGTAACTTTTTACTACTCTCAAATTTATAAAAGAAAAAGGGCCCTAAATTATGGATATTTATTTTGAAAATATGGAGGATATGGATATGATTTAATTTTATTGTTAGTTTTTTTTTACAGAAAATAAAAAAAAGACAATAATAGATCGGGTTGATAAAAATGCAAGAAACGAAAAAATGTATTTTTTAATTAATGTCCTGGATATATTAAAGTTTATGAAAACAATAGTTATGCCAGAATAAAAAATGAGAAGTTTTAATAAACAACAAATATATTCTTTGGAATTCTATTTCATAAGGTGCTCAAAGTGTTCACCATTTACCTGCTGACAGTAATGATTTCGCTGAACAAAATTTTCTAGTGAATCTAAAGAGGTGTGACCCTACAGAAAAAGGTCAAGTGGGGTCATATCGGGAGACCTAGCTGGTCATTCAATTGCCCCTCTGCGTTCAATCCATTTATCAGGGAAAATGTAGAGGAGCCCCATCATGTCGAAACCATATTTGTTCTGCCAGTAAATTGGGATTGTTATTGTTCGGGAATAATCGTAGAAGCTCTGGAATAATATGTTCTTGCAAAAGTAAAAAATATCGTTCAGAAGTCAAATTTCCGTTGATAAAATAGGATCCTATGACGTGTCCACTAATAATGCCATACGGAACATTTACTTTCTATGGTAACTTGATCGACTCCACATTTTTGTGTAATTTATAAAATGATTTTCAAACTTCGATATTAGATTAGATTAGATTAGATTAGATTAGATTAGATTAGATTAGATTAGATGTTTTATTTTGTTTTGAGACAATTACAAATTGTATAACAATAGTCACTTATGCGTATAGCAGATATTTAAAGTAAAAACAAAATGTAACTTAACCTAGGAAGCAAAAAACTCACCCAAGGAATAAAAACATTTGGTCACTAAATATAATTGTAACATTACTTTAAATTGATAAAAAGATACTTTATCTTGTCTTAATTCAAAAGGTAATTTGTTAAAAATTTTAGGCCCCAAATAATTTGGTGACTTATTGATATTGACAATTTAGAAAAATATATCAAATATAAATAACGAACTTAAAGTTAAAATTTTGTATTGTTTAAAAATATCTCTGCAGGTATGTTCACTAGGTACACCAGCAATATTGCGCAAAATACGCTTCTGTGAAATAAAAACAGAATGTGAGAGACACCATAACGAAGACGCGATTCTACTTGAGCATAATATAAATTAATTAACTGATTTTTGAAAACAATTAATTCAGGTACATGATGTACTATATGAAATTGGTTTAGAATTTCAGGAAGAATTGAAGTATGAAATAATATACAGGGCGTTCCATTAAAGATAAAGCAACGTTGCTTCATCATGACTTTTTGAATGATCATGTATACTTAATTTTTGTTTATTGTATATCATAAAATATTTAACGAAATGTTGTTATAATTGGGGAAATTTAATAATTTCTTTTCGTAATTTTCAAAAAATTTGTTATCAAAAATTGAATATATACAAACAACTTTTTGGAGATTGTGTTAGGGTCTATGAACAGCTGTACACATTTAATTATTGAGAAAAACTGGATTTTTTATATTAATGACTAAAACGCATAATGTTATTCCAAGTAGAAACTCTTATCTTTGGAAACAAATTGAATATTACTACACTATGTACTTAATGAGCAACCGCGAACTGTTAACAGAACATGTACAGTAGCATAACATCAGCCATTATAGTGCATGCTTAGTGTGAGGTGTGAATATGCATTATTATGGAGGAAATGTTGTGTGACTGGTGTTTGGAAAGTCATTTTAAAATTAAACTCACAATTTAATTTTTCGATTAGTTCACTGAGTCTGAAACATCTGAAAGTGTAGGCGTTAGTTAAGAGTAGAGGTAAGTATTTGTTCTTTAAATCCTGCTAATTAATTAATTAATTAATTTAAAGAGATAACTGTCAAAAACTGAGCTGTAATAAGCTTACTACACCATTGAATAAAACTTAAATACCTAACTTTAAAATTTATCCACGAAATATTTCTAGATACAAACACTTCATTGTCCCAGCAAGATTTTTTTAACAGTAAATAAATAAAAAAACAAATAAATTGTTATTTAAATATAAATATATAGTGCGCGCATTCAAATAAATATCGTATTAACACCAAAGATATATTTAGTTCTCTATATGCAAATAAATGATTTAGTTGGCTCGAATAAATTTCATTTCTTCTAATTAAATCCTTTTCTCTGTATTTTCAGAAGGCGTTATTTTTCTTAAGCGATCTGTTAAAATGTACCAAAAATTGACATAAGGTCTAATATAAGCGTTTTTCGGTACTTACCTGGTAGAAATCTCATAAATGTGGTATTTTGCCAGTGTGGTATATTTATAAATCTTTATAACATCACTTATAAGGAGGACGTATCTTAGGTCGTTTGATATTTTAAAGTCAACCACTTTATATTGTCTCTGAAAGAAGCAAGACAATTTTTATTCAGTCGAAGCTAAATGGCTGTATACTTACAAATGTAATATTTGTCATAATGGTACTTGTTGTCAAATTTTCTGCATCGAACAACGTGACTCCTCCATGTTCGTCTTTGTATATAAATTCTGTATCTGAAAAGAAAGAAAATTTACTTTAGTCAGGCGTGAAAATAAAAATTATGATTAAGTAATGTATCTATAAACGTAGGTACAAATATAAGGTTGAAAGCACGCCACATCATGATTATGATATATTGCCATATAGTCCAGTTACTCAGGGTTTTTACCTCCGAATTCTTTATAACTGAACCGATTGACGTGAAATTTTGACTGAATGTCTCAAGGAACAAAACTTATATAGTGCCAAAGTGTGCTTTTGGCCTAGGGGTGGTTCCCACCCCTTCTTGGGGGTGAAGTTTTTACGCCCAAAATAACCACAAGAATCGATAGAGGAGTCAATTTTAAGTAGCAAATGTTATATAAAGTTTTTTGGATAATCCAATACTTTCCGAGTAATTCGTCATTGAAAATGTTGATTTTTTTATTGAAAAAGTGCTTGTTTTCGGACAGTTTTTTG
This sequence comes from Anoplophora glabripennis, assembly GCF_000390285.2. NCBI lineage: Eukaryota > Metazoa > Arthropoda > Insecta > Coleoptera > Cerambycidae > Anoplophora > Anoplophora glabripennis. The sequence continues at coordinate 750,301 of NW_019416296.1, forward strand.
CAAATAACTCTGAAATCATTGTATTTAACGAAAAAGTTGTAATGGAGAAAAAGAAAGGTAATAAAAAACAAATCTAACGGCATTATTTTGTTTTTCTCTAATTGCAATATAAACCGAGTTATGGATTTTTAAACATTATTATATGTTAGCTAAAAACTAAATTAGAACCAGTTAACGTTAAATAACGCCAAAACCATAAATATTAGGAAAAAAACTATTTGAACCTTTTTTAAAGTACTTTGAAAAACCTTTAAATGAGCTGTTTTAAAAGCCTTTAGAATCAAAATTAACGGAAATATGATCGAAATCACATGATAGTCTTATTTAAAAAAAAATTATAAACAAATCAGTGCCGTTAGCGACAGAATTAAAATTAAATGCAATCCATTTACAGATTTCTTCATTTATGTTCTAAGAATATGTTCTGGGTCTTTGGCTCACTTACAAAGCATGATTTCGAAAAAAAAATTAATTTTTGAAAATGTAAATTTTTCAAATTTTTGAAGAAAATTCGATTTTTATGCTGTAACTTAAAAATTAAGGGGTGTACGAAAGAAATACAAGAGTAAAAAAATTTAGCTTTATTTTTGCTGATGATTTTGCTTATTTTTATTATTCCTCTAAAATTAATATTAATCGAGATATCGCCATTTTAAGTTATCATATGAATGAGAGAACCACCCTCTTCGAGCCCTTTAAACCCTTCAAACTTAAAAATGAAGGGCTTAAAAAAGATCAACTCAACAGTTCACGTAGCCCTTACATTTCCCTGCAAAATGAGCCTTTGTGCGATTAAAAATCTTAAAAAGTAAGAAAGTTATCGTCAAAAAAATAAACACGTGTATAGGTGATAATTTTAGGAAAATTTAGGTCAAACAAGAATTTTCAAGCATTTAGATCTTTTTTGTAGGTTTATATACGTATTTAGTGTGTGTATATTCGAATAAACCAGTACTATACTATATTATAACTACTATATTATAATAAGGGAATAAATGTTTATATAATACGAATGCACATTTAAAATGTTTCTACTCATTCAATAATATTTTTTCATTTTATTTTCGAAAGAAGGGGTATTTTTCAAGGGTTGAAAAGTTGCAATCGATAAAAAATATTTTTCAATCAAGAAATCAATTTTAATTTGATAAAAATGCATGATTCAAACGTTTCAGGTTGAAACAAATTTTTTATATTATTTTCTTCCAAAGGGGTGGTTTTTAAAGGTTTTTCTGGGTTGAAAATTTGGGATATATTAAGTTTCATGTTAGATAGCACATGAAATTACTCATACTGCACAAATAAAAAAGATTTGATTACATAAAATGCTTAAATTTGTATTTTTTATTTTTTCCAATAAGGGATAGTTTTCACCCCTTAAGAACAAAAAGCACCTAGCGCATATATAAATGTTGAAGTGGGGGGGTAAGATGAGCCTAATTGTAAATTTTGAGAAAAATCGATACAGTTATAAAAAATTCGGAGGTATTACTATATTTTCAGCTACAGTAACTGGGCTAATAATGATGGTTTAAATGTATATAAATATGAATATAGATTGTGTTCCGCTTTTCAAGGAGCCTCCTCTTATTTGGAATTGAAGCTTTTCTCATTAATAATTATCTGTAACGCAATTATTCTGGTTATTCTTAGGAGGTAGTAAATAACAATCACATTTATTGCCGATTTAAATAAAATTGAGGTTTTGAAACTGGGATGTATGTTAGTTAAAATGAATACATTTAATAATTAAAATCAGTAAAGTCTGAAAATGCTCAAAAATTTGTCAACATTTATTATTTATTAAACGTATTTTATTTAAACTTCTTTATGGACAAATTTCAAAAAATATTGAAATTAGTTAACTTCTCTTCTGTCACGTATACAGGCTAGTTAAACGTTATTTTTGGAATCTATCTTGGTTGTGAAGAATTATGTAAAACAAATTAGCCACGCTTAAAAAAACTGGAAGAAATCAAAATTTCTTATTTATTGTGTGTGTTGCTGTTGCAACTTTAATTTAATAATTGTTTAAATACAATTTATGTATGTATGGTCATTTGGTAATTTCAATATCTCAACACAACTTCTAGAAAATTTGTATTCACTTACAAAATTGTACATAATAATGAGGTAGCAGAAGCTAGAGAATCTATAAAAACAAAATTAAGTACTGTAATTAACTTACGTTCAATATCTTTAAAAGACATAAAAATTTACAACATAAGCATTAGCACATGTCCCACAATTTCGTAATGCAACGAATTATCTAATATTTTAGAGCTTCGTCTGGAAACCAGACAAAGGAAACTTCATTGTTCCGCTTCGCATACATTGTGTCTTTTTCTTTTATAGCCATACGTTCACGTGGATATCCTGTCTTTATGTAACAAACTATTTCTTCTACATAATCGAAAAGTGTACCTCTAGAGAAATGTTTTTCTTTCGTTGGAAATTTGAATTGGTACAAGTGTAATAAACTAAACTCGTATACGGAACTAAAGTGGTGGATGTAAATAGAAACTTATATATTTTTGTAAATTTGCCTACTTCTGCTTCTGTAATATACATAATATTCAGACAAAAAGGGTTCTTAACGAAAAACTTTCAAGTAAACATATAAAAAAATGCAATAGAGACAAGATGAGATATAGCGGTTTCTGCGTCTACAAACGATGATAAAAATAAAACTTTGATGAAATGCCTGAAAACTGATTTATTCCAGCGAAGTCCACAGAATAACTGAACTCTTTTATATACTTTTTACAAGCTTTTTATTACAAGCTTTTATTTAACTTGCCTTGTTAATATGGATCAAATCTTGCAGCTGAATTTTAAAACATTTATACCCAACCGATTGAGCTGAAATGTTGCATACACCTCCAGTTTGGATGACAATGCATGGTTACCTAAGTGACGTTATTCTGAATCCAATATGGTGGACTCCCAAAGATGGCGGACCAGTTATATTTTATGCACCCCCATGATATGGGTATCAAATGAAAGGGTTTGCTGAGAAGAATACAAAAATAAAATGACGTCACTAAGAGCTTGTTTAAAAAAAATTATACCTACATGAACTTATTAACAATTAATTACTGTATTCAAAGTTGCAGATATATGAAATTTTACTTTAGAGGGTAAAATTATAAATACATTTTGTATTTTATTACAGAAAAAATTGATGGAAATGTAGTATGTTTTTATAAATGTGCTAATGTACTTGTTGGTAAAATATTATATATTTTTTTAACTCTCAGTTGCTGTTTTTTGTTATATTCTATGTGAGAAATATGTTCAAACGCAAAATTTTGTAATTGTTTAATAGAATCAAGTCAATTGTACTAAGTTACAATAAACTGTTTCATTTTATTGATGTCATTTTTTCTTTGACATAGTTTTAATTGGATATTTTAATTCGATCAAGATTTTAATAATTGTACGCCCCGAAAGGTATTTCTTGAATATTAATTCTATGAATTTAAGATCTCAACCGCTAGAAACTACGATTTAACTCAACAAGAAGTCACGGAACTTGGATTATCAAATGCTTCACAGGCTAGGATTAAAGTGTTAGTGATTAAGTTTAAGTTACATGATCGTTGAGCAAATTCAGACTATTTTAACTTTATGATAATTTCTAGAAAATTGTAAAACTTACAAAAATAATTTTAAAATCATCAGTAGGTAACATATCAGCAAAAGCTAAAACATATATCAACTTTCGTAGGATTAGAAAGTGAATATATTTAACAAAATTGTTAGATGTATTTTTTATATGAATTATAATCAGTATTGTGTACTTTTTTGGTATATACATATATTTTTTTATGTTGAAATACCACGTCGAAAATAATAAGATTGTAGAATATTCCTAAATATAACAATATCTTATTAACTGAAGACGACACATAAATAGTATTAGAAACTTTCTAGTCAATTTTAATACGTAAAAATACTCAGTCGTAATTATTCATTTCCTGTTTGTTAGTTATATTGTTACCAACGGTAGGTAGAAAATTTACGATTTAACGTTCCACAAGCTCGGTTCTAGGTCTTTAAAATCAATTCATCTCGATGTTTAGCTGTATCCTGCTTTCCGTAATCTTTTCCGTTCTACCAAATATAAAATATTGCCTTTGTACAAAGTTCCAATCGATCTCTGAAGCCTTTCTTTCAAAAAGTAATTTAATCTTATCTTTCTGTTCTTAAGTCGCGTTGATATTTAGTTACCTACCGATTACTTTATATTTGTATCAAATTGACGTTTTTAAGAAAGCAATTACTGAAAACAAATACTTGTGGATATTAGGTATCTACCACTCTATCAGACACAAAAAAGAAAATAAAATATATTTTGTTAAAAGTCTATGCTAATAATATTGGTTTTATTCTTCATTATACTTTTAAGGAAGGTTGTCGAAGTGTCAGTCGCCGATTTCAATGAAACTTTGCTGTGTTGTAGTTGACACAAAAATATGAGACACGTATATTTTCTATTCTGTCTATAAATATTTTAAAGGGGTAAAAAGCATCGCTAAAGTTTATCCCCCAAAACAGTTTTTTTTTTCAAGAAATCTCTCTGTTTCTGTACAATTGTATAATAATTGATTTCTTGAATCGAAAGTCCTCAAACTTTAAAAAAAGTAGTTCAAAATATGTTGAAAGAAACTCGTTGCGGACATGTGCTTGATACTTTCATTCCTACAACATTCATCCCGCTTTTTATAAATAAAAGAAAAAGCCCACGTTTGATGAAATCCTTTACAGGTGGAATATTCATTATTTACCATCATTCCAATTGAAAAATAATATGCCTGGATTGAAAAATTTTAAATGGCACCGGATGGATAAAACTGGGCAGATGCTGACTTTGCACAAAGCCCATAACTTATATTTGGGAAATCGGAAACGTTTACTCGAGACTGGATACTGCTGCTAACACTGAGATGAATTAATTTTAAATACCCATAAATTGGGCTTCCTCGAACTTGGGTCGTAAATTCTCGACTTGCGACCGACAGAACTACAAGCAGCTCCAAATCACTTTGGTCCTGATAGAATTTGTCGGCCCTCTCGAACAGATCGCGCTGTGAAGTTCGGTAACCACTTAAAAAAATTGCCTACATGTATATTTCATAGTGTTTTATTTTAATTCGGTATAACTGCACTATTTCTATTATAAATTTTGTTTGTATTCAATGCTGAAAACAATGTTAATACAACTCAAGAAGAATATTAATACATATTAGCAAATTCCCGAAATTAATGCCTTTTATAAAGAAAAAAATAAGTGCGATAAAAAGGAAAGAAGTCCAGAGCTTTTAGTAGACAAGAGTAAACAAATGTTTAACAAAATCTCGAATTATCTAGTTTTGAAGATATTTTCAGTTATTTTTAGTGGTTAATAATAAATATTTCTAATATAAAAACAAATGAATACAAAACATCTGTCTCTGTCGACATATTTAATGGTTGTGAGAATTATATAGAAAATATTTAGCCCTGCTTCCAAAAAACATCATACGTTGCATATTAATCATCAATAAATATACTCAACCTATTCGAATGCAATTCATTAGTAATAAAAAATAAGACAAATATTTTTAATATAAATTTATGATCAATAAATATTTTGTTGTATGTAGTTCTACTATTTTAAAATTATTTACAGCGACACAAAATATGTTGTAAGTATATGAGTTGTCAATCTCGCTTACGTGCTGACTTTGCAATCCATGCAGTTGCTTTGTTGAACCAAGCTTATAAATATGGGTAAAGTTCATTGTTTATTCTGTTATCGTTATTGTTAGTGGAAAAATCGCGGATGTTTCCAAAATTCCACATGAGGCTCCATAGACGACGTGATTGGCCTACCATCACCCCAAAGACCTTCATAACAATGCAGGCAGACAAGCAGACGAGTGCATACAAAAAATCACCGACCTTTCCAAATTTTGACCGTCGAGCCGCCACGACGAGGTAAAGCGCCCGTTCTATCGGATGATAACAAACACGGTGTGTCAAAGCTTCCCTTGAGATCGCTGACGAAAGACGAGAAAAACGATAATTTCCTCCACTTTCGAAATTTTGCGGATTGGATTAACTACAAAATTCACCTCCTGCAAGATCTCCAGGTCAATATTAACTCTGTTAACTTTCAGATTCCAAATTTCAAACAAACAGTCAGAAGTGCAAACGTCGCCCACGGGAATGGAGTGCCACTAGACCGGACCTCACAGCAGCCAGATTATCGGAATCTACCCCGCCGGTGAGTGAACACGCACCCTTGTCATTTGCACTTTTAACCAGGGTATAGTGTCTGGCCAGAGTGTGGACTCGAAACGAATTCATATTTCTTTCATACTAAACAAGCCCCAATAAATGGCATATTTAACGCAACTTGAGTTATTATTTTTCCATAAAAAAAAACAAAACCCGAGCTCAACGCTGCCTCAGCAACACTGCAAATCAAGCTCTCTACAAGCTTCCGTACAGATACGCTACGGAATCCGTACAATAGTGTGTAAAAGACAGTGATTTTCAGGCACTAGAGTATCAGACTCGCAAAAGTACTGTACAGGGGGAACAAACCCGAACCTTAAACACTTTCTAAAGTGTTCTAAATTGGAAAAAACAACAACTGTCAGTGCTCCAGAGGCCGTGTAGGTAGCACCAATTACTCAACAAATTAGATCGTGGATTCTCCACCTGAGTACCTTGAACTGAAGGTGTCGGAGGATCGGAAATCATTTTCTCTCGTTGACAGCCACAAGAACCTACGTCAAGAGGGAACAAAATGATATGTCAGGGAACCCTTTAACCACCGAGCAAGCGTTTGACGCTCTAGCACCGGAGGTGAAAAAGGACCCTGGGCACTACGATCCCTCTAACTCCATCATGCGGGTCTACGACTTCTTAATAATGCTCAAAGGAGAGACAAATAGCTCTTCTCAACCGGATTCTAGCGGGAATGAGCTAAATCCACATTCTGGCGCCGCACCAGAGGACAGACAACCTATATATTTAATACCGCGACAAGGAGCTCAACTTTTGGGGCCTTGTTGCTACACGAAGCAGAACCTAAACGTTATTCCACGACAGTCACTCATAACTTTGAGATTATTCTATATTTCTCTTATAATTCTCTCGACACTTCTGTGAATTTTTAAGAATAAAAGATATTTTGTTTTAAAAACCCCAAACCGCTCAGCAGAAAAGTTATCTCGCGCCACACTCAGACAGGGTTTTGAACCTTCGGCATCGTTCTGAAACCTGCATGTTCGTCCTGTAAAGTACAGTAGAACCTCGATAATCCGAACCGCTGTAATCCGAACGCTCGATAATCCGAACGCCGATGCGTTCAGTGCTCTTGAAACGGCAATGAACTGGTACGAAAAACAACCTGAATGCTGTTTACCTCAGTTGATCACGCTAAAGAAAATCCGTGATTTAGCAGCCAAAAAACGTTCTTCAACCTTAGTTCAGAAAAAAATGAGTGACTATTTTTCGAATGTTCTTTGTTGAGTTTTTTGTTTTCTTTAATTTTTTTATCTTTCTGTACAGTATAATTTTTTTGTGTGTACAGTATTGTACTTTCTGTGTGTGTATGAGATTGTATATTAAAAATATTACGAAATTCATGTGCAATACATTACATAAAATATGTAGTAGTTACCTTACTGTAGCACAGTAGTATGTATTTCATAAAACAAACTATTTTGTACCTTTAACAATACAACGTGCTCCTTATTTTACGGGAAATAGGATGTCAGTGTTCATTTTTTGCATGCTACTATGCCTGGAAAGCACTTTGTTTGGTAATCCGAACGATTCGATAGTCCGAACCACCCCCGGTCCCAATTAGTTCGGATTATCGAGGTTCTACTGTACCATTATCTAATCTTGGCTCGTAAATAACTATTAATAACTCGATCGCAATCCGTATCTAGCCCAACCACCCTTATTTTGACCTCAGAAATCTCACATACATATTCTCTGTGAAACATCCACTATTACCTCCTATTCTAAATCGTGTTAGGCTAACCAAAGCCGTGCTTCTAGGCCACTACTATTATTATCACTTTGCGATGGCAAAGAGGCTTTGGCAAGCTTTGCTAGATTTGCATAGTTCACTTCGCCATTAGCGACTAATGAAATGATACGCGTTTTAAACAGACGTTCTTTAGAAAAATATCAGAGTTACAACTTTTGCTTTACGTTTAATAAACTTGTGCTAACGTTGACTAACAAAATCCGCTAATAGTTGGGTTTATAAATCAAGGACTAATTTTAAAACCAAATGCGTAGGGCGCGTTTACTAACAGAACTGTTAACCAATCGATAACAGTATCCATGCCAACGGATTCTGTGTACACCATCAACTGATGTGAAAACAAGAATAGCAGTCGCGCTAGGATATTGTATTCTTGTCAGATATTATTAGTACCTTGAGACGTTGCCATCAGTTGGAGAGTGAATTGTATCCCCGTTTCGAGAAGGGATAAACCGTTGATATTATTGCTATTTGTTTAATACTAGTTAACGCGTTGGTACAAGTGAAACTACAAGGAGTATTTTTTTAATTGTATTAAAAATAATAATTTATTACAAGCCGACAAAATATGACTGACCCTCGAAATCACATCAAGTTTTATATCCTATCTTAAAAGGTAAAAAAAATGGTTTCAAGAAAAGTAATAAAAAATGATGATGGTATCAAGGAGATGACATTTATTATAAAGGGTGGGCCACAAGTACAGGAATGGCAGGATATCTGGGAATATTCAAGGGGACGTGTAAAAGTAAAGCAGTAAGAGTTTAACATTTTTCCCTGACTGGTGACCTTGAATTTGACCTGTACCATGACCTTCCAGGTCATACCAAGGTCACGATAATTTTTTTTAAATGGGACTCCATAATTTTTAAGCCCGGAAATGGAGAGAACGCAAAATTTTACGTTCGGATATGAATTTGAAATGACCATGAAGGTCAAGATCAAGGTCAAATATCAAAGATAATGGAAGGTCATTGTTGGTCAATAGTGTTCACTGAAGATAACATATGATTAGTCAATAGTGGACACCGATGGCAACATATGGCCACGATCAGTTATTAGAGGTCACTGTTGGTCATAAGTGATCACCAAAGATAAAAGGCAGTCATTGAATATCAACAGTGGTCACCGAAGATAATACTAGTCATCGAGGGTAACAAAATAACCAACTTGACCTTGAAATGACCGGAGGATAAGGAATTTGAGGTTAAGGTCAAAGGTGCCCATCAAGAATGCTAGAACTATTGTGGAGAACATTTTTCCTGGCGCGTTATTCTGCCATTTCGGTACTGTTGGGCTACTTTGGGACTTTTTGATTTTTAACCTTGATCTTGACATTCATGGTTATTTCAAGGTCATATCTGAACGTAGAATTTTATGCTCTTCCCATTTCTGGGGCAAAATTATAGGGTCCCATTAAAAAAAAGGTCGTAACCTTGATATGACCTTGAGGTTCATAGCCAAGGTCAAATTCAAGGTCACCATCGGATAGCTAGGGAAAAATCCTAATCCCCTAGTGCTTTACTTTTACCCTGCCACTTGAATATTCCCAGGTATCCTGCCATTCCGGTACTTTGGCCCACCCCGTATAATATCATTTGTTACATGAAGCAAAAGGGCTAAAATGTATTTGTGCAACTTTTCAATTTGTTTGAAGAAAACTGTTAGTTTGCATAAGTTCATGCTTGCTGACAGCAAGTGGATTTAAAGCTATATTGTTGGATTGAGTTCTACTTGGACTGAAACTTTTATAGATACATGATTTCTAATGAAGTAGGTTATTTACACGTACGTAACCTTGAGGAAAAGTGTCTACACATATATATTTTTTAAATACTGGAAAACATCGAAATATACGATACGTGCGACTCTATTTGTATTACATAATTGTTTGCAAGAACACTTGAACTGTAACATATTTATTGACAAAAAAATCGGCAAAGCTCCTACTGTAGGCGGAAATTTCTTATACAATTAATTTATTTATTTCAAATGTAATTCTCCTCAAATTGAAAATACCAAAGTCACATTTAATTATTATTAAAACTTGAATACTGTTATTATGGTGCTCCTCTCTGAAAAAAGTTGCTCGTAAAATGGTTTCCGAGTTTTTAAATGCTGGGATGTTTATCTTTTATTAGATGAAGGATATTATAATTTAAATCAAGTTAGTGTATCTAACTCAGTCGGTTTATCCGACAAAAAGCCTTAGTTAACAAAGTTTACACCGTCTTTCAATATAGAATAGCAGAAGCGTATAAAAATACCCAATTAAACAAAAACAGTAACGAAACACACTGTAGAAAAGAGATTGAAGTTGAAGCTAAATCCACTAAATGTTTGTAAGGTTTGACAAGTTGGCTTAATTTGTATTTAAAATTTTATTTAAAAATTGTTTGCTGTTAATTTAACGAATTTGAAATATGCAGCGCAACTGACTTTAAAAAACAACCCAACGATTTAGCTTTAAGTTAAAAGGAATTTGTTTGCTATGGAAAATACAATTTGTTTAGTAGTTTTACATCTGCTCTCTCCACAAAGTTGAGACATTGTGAGCTATTTGGAAACATGTACAGTTTGCAACGTGTTTTTGTCTTGTCGATATAATTTATTTAACTCTCAGTATGGTGGCGTATATTGCCGAATGTTTTTGGAAAATTTTAATAAATTTAAATACTAATTACTTATTAATGTTATTTTTATTATGGAAATATACATTAGTTTTCGTGATTGACAACTTTGTAAGTATTTAAGGACGTATTTTTATGAAAATTAGAAAAGACACAAAAACTGCGAATCAATGAAAAAAATGACCAAAATAAACAAAAATAACGCTGAAAAAACTACAACAATTGTTTTATGTCCTCTATTGTGCCTGAGCACAAAATGCTATGCAAAATTTTACATTCAATCTCTGAAAGTTTGCCTTTTTCGAAGTTGCATAGCGTGCATCGTAAGGAATGAACTACAAAAATATTAATAAATCGTATATCTTGCAAATTATAAAAACTTCTTAATAAAATCGAAAGGAAATCAGGTTATCCGTGATCCAAAATTTGGAAATTATAGCGCATGTATATAGGGTGGTCCGAATTTTATGCAGGAAACTTCGAGGGCAGATAGATCTCTTTAAAATAGTATGTGTTTGCATTATAAACATTTGTCTGGAACAGCCCCGTTTTAGAGATACAGGTTGTTGAAGTTATTAAAAAAAAAATTGAGTTTTTGTCTATATCTCCGGAATCTATTACCCGATCTCAATAAAATTTGGTGCATATAATGTATGACTGTAGGCCTTACATTCCTTAAAATATGAGCTCTAAAGATACAACCAGTGGTGTACAACTGGGCAGGGGTCATCTCCTTTCTTATAAAAAAACCTACGCCACTGCATTTTTTATAAGTTATTGTAACGGGATTTATATTCTAATGCACAAAATACGTAAAAAAGGTTATTTGAATTTTTTTCCCTAAGATTCTACGTTTTCAAGTTATTCATAAAGTTATAATATCGTTAATATACAGGGTGTGGCATCTTTAATGCAGAAAATTAAAAACCTACACTCTTGACAATAAATGAAGTAATGAATGAAAATAATATATAATATATTTTCGAAAAAATTACAAGAAGTGACAAAATGTTAATGCCGGTCCTGTTTAACATAGCGCAAAAAACATTGACCTAGTCCGCACTCCTCACGGCACCTGTGGAGTGTCAGTCAGTGTCAGTACGCTTTTGACTTGCGGCCGAATTGCTGTTGTGTCAAAAAGATCGCGTTTCTACTGTTTGGATGTTAAGTGTTTATTAAAGACGTTTCTTATTTTTTATTTTTTAAGTTATTGTTTTAACTAAATCGGCAATGGATAACGAGGACAACAATAATACGTTTACTACTATCGAACGATAAACGGTAAGTTTGCATCTTTTTTGTTTGTCGTGATCCAACCTATCACTTGCTAAAATAATAGTAGTCTTTTCTGTAACACCATGTACTTTGTTTCTATAAACCTCTTGTCTGGGATTGCACATTATCATTTACAGTGAAATAACTTATTGAATTTTATGTTTATTTTTCCTTTTAATTAAAACGAGAGGATTATATTAAACTGGCCAAAATTATTTATTATTGCATTAAAACATTTTATCTCTTTTGTGTGTATTTCATACATTTTATTGAGGCTTGACTCTCTGTTAAGTTCGGTTCGGCAAGCGTGCGATGATAATCGAATTGCATGACATTTTTTGACCAGGACCGTAACTAAGATTTATTTATTCGCTACAAAATTGAAGTTCTTATATAAGGCTTTTTATTGCATATATTCCTAGGAATCCGCATTTTATTTTTTCTGCACTCACAATTATTTATAAAATCGCGAAATAAACAAATTGTAACAAATTGTTATACAATAGATATTGAAAATTTGACAAAATCTACAATTTGTTGTAAAAATTTCGCAAATGTTAAAATAATCACAAAGTAAATGTCAAATTTTCACACAATTTTTTCCGGACACAATTCTAGGAACAATTATGTGAGTTTTAACGATAACGCAACCACAGACGACCTGATGAAATAATTGTTATTATTCATGAAAGAAGTACCATGCAATTTTAATAATATAAAATAAATAGCCTTGTTTGCTATTGTGATAAAATTAAAATTTATCAGCGAAAAAATTACATGTGTTTAACTTGGCAGTAAAGTAGGTTTAATGCATTGGCTGCTTTAATAGACTCGGCAGTGCCTCGGCTATTAAATATGTACCAGCCGCAGCATTAAATCTTGCACTTTACTGCCACGTTAAACAAATAAAATATTTGTGGCATCTCATACAGAAATGACTCTTAACTGGTAATATTATTAATATTGTCACAGTTATCGAGTCGACAGAAGAAGCCATTAAGCCTGCCATTATTTTAAATTAGCGCATTGACAGAAGCTTTTTAGGAACCTCGCAAAAAACAAATTTAGGTTCGACAAAGTGCGCGCCGTTGAGATCTCAAACCGTTACACGTACGTAAAAAAGTGACCCACGTTTTGTAATATCTGACGCCGAACGAGCAGCCAAGTGCTCCGAGCGCAAGTAGCATCCCTCGCACGTAGGACATAATGGGGCATCCATTTCCAAGGGAAAATTGATCTTCGGTATATTTTATGTAACCCGAATTCGCAATTTACTGCGTAGTTTCGCGGAGATTTGTTCGTGTGGTTGGAAACAGGCATCAGCTCCGGAATGATTGATTGATCCCTTTCAGTGTTGCCCCGCAGAGGGGGCGACGGTTTTGTTGTTTGTTTGGGTACCTATAATATCTGAATAAATTCGACATTTACAAAAAAGGGACGTGGATGTCGATGTCCACAATTTGAATGCAAAATGTTATTCAGCCAGTCATGAAATATTTAAATTAGAGGATCATTTTTGTCAATATCTACTGTCGCGGAAATCTAAATATGATGTGTATGTTTTAAATATTCATAACCGGATGGGTTTTAATATGCTTTTTGTATCATTTCCTATCTCCTTAATAAAGTAAGGCCCAGTGTAAAGCAACAGAAACAAATATGTTAAATTATTTGTGCACTGGATTGTCAAATACAAGTAGATTCGGTCCGTGTACGAAGGTATTAGTAAAATTGAGTTGAGATTAACTTTTCAATAAATTGAGCCACAACGTATTCATCGCTATCTTAATGAAAATCGGTGAGCATGGGAGTTTACTCGTTAGTTTTCTTCCTAATCATTGTACCATTAAATGGTTTCTCTACTGTTCCTTATATTACTACGTTTGGTGTGTCTCAGGGCTCCCTCTTGAGGCCATTGCGTTTTGTTATCTGCTTATCTGCTTATAGACTACAAGCCCATCGGAATTTTTCGAGGGGTCATTTGACCCAGCATGAATTACTTATAAATCAATACTACCACATATAAAAATAACTTTAGAAACTATGCCGTCAATTCTTGTTGGTACAGTTGAGTACACAGGTAAGCTAAACCTGTCCACCAAGGGGGATGGTTTTCGGCAAACCATTTTTGTACGGCATTTCTAAAGTAAATAGGTTATACAAAAAAATGAACCTCGACCTAATGTCATACAAAAATAGCAATACCGGAAGCCAGGAAAATTTTTGATTTTCTGAAAATTTTGGCCTGGTTTTTGGTGATTTACTACAGTACGGCATTTATACTGCAAGTTTCGGATTCATACGTAGATAACCTTTTTCGTATCTGCTGATACAGGGGTTAGAAATGAAGGGCGCAACCCTCTATTTTAACCCCATTGTTTCAAGTCATTGAAATGTACGACATCGATTCCACATAATTATTTAACTCTCCAAATAATTCTTAGCAACTATGCGGTCTGAAAATTATGGTTAATGCAAATGTTTATAAACAATTACTTGTATTTTGGAATTGAGTCTTATTTATTTTTCGATAAGATCATTAATTCCTGTAAGGCAACCACTTTTTTGATAAAATATAACCAAAAACTATCGTACTAAATCATGGCCGGTTATAATTAATGGTACGAATTAAAAATTATAATTCATAAGTTGACGTTCCCAATTTTATATTCTCACAAGAAATTAATTATTCACCCTATTTTTTGTTTTAATTACACTCATTTTGGCATATCCATGTATGGCTTTTATCACGGTAAAAGTTCATCCAACCAGATTGTTCGTTTTGTAGAAAATGATGAATGAGTTGCATTAGACAAAAATACGGAAGCTTGCGCTTACCGCTGAAATATATTTTGAGAAATGAAATATAGTTGAACGTCTAGGTAACGACACTAAGGCGTGAAAAACGGGTTACAGTTATAATTTAAGTGATTTATTTCAGTTTTAAGGTGTTTCATTGCTTCTCCTTTGTGTTGACACACTATTTCACCGTTTCAGGAAAAATTGTTCTAAAATAGAAATGGCGTTTATACATTTTGAAAACCAAAAGGAATAGTGTTTATAATCGGATAAGATTTTCTCTAAACGAATATTATCGAGGTTATTATTATACAAATTAAGTCTGAAACATCACTAACAAAATGTAAAAATTAACGTCTGATTAGATCCTGTGTTGTTAGCTCCCCAGCTACGTTCTTAAAGATGATACATACAATAATAGGATAATCTGGTAGAATAACCTGTCAAGGCAGTCCAAGCTTAGCAATTCTGTTCTTGGTAAACTAGTCTCTAATGTTAGGAAAGCGTTAAATTAATTATGATGCAAAAGTGTAACAATGACAGCTTTTGCTCCTCAAGAATATTATGACAATAATTACATAGGATGTTCTGTAGAAAAGTAAAGTGTATACAGTGTCCTACGGTGACGAGATATTAGACATATTTCAGAGACTACTTCGATTTTAATTTTGAAAATTTGGGCAATAGTGTTTTCGGACATGCTCTTCTCAACTAAAATAATGGCGTCCACCTAACTCTTCCGGTTATACCGGAAGTTGACGTCATTTTCGTTATTTTAAATGGAACACCCTGTATATTATTGCAATTTTTGTATTCTACGACAATTTTAGGTGAACTTTCATAAAGGTTTCCTATCCTTAAAGTTAACCTTTTCTGATATATTTAATTTTTTTCAAAAAAAAATTAAAAAAGCAATGCCTAATTCAAAAAGATTTTATTTTACAATAATAAAGTTGGAGCGATAAAATTTATAGGGGGCATAAGTAACCAAAACTATAAGCATGGAAATATGCCAAAAAATTGACGATGTTACCTTTATCTAAAGTTATCGGCTTTGGCAAAATTTTATGTGCAGAAATTCGACCATGTTCTAGTTGATTTCTTAAAATTCTTCGTGAAATGTGTCTACTCACTGGTGGTAAATGAGGATATCTCTTATTAAATACCCTGCATGAATAAATAATAAATTAAGAATGTCAGCATTTGAATAAATGTCAACGTTTTCCATTCTTTAACAGTAAATAATACTCAAATAAACATTAACTGTATGTATTAAATTGACAACAATAAACTGGTGACAAATTAGGTGCTTGTTTTGAAGTTCCACTAAAAATTTCATAGCCATCCTCTCAAGAAATTATGCGATATCCGTTAATTGCACGAAAAACAGAAGAGATAGGTATAGGGAACCATTATATCATTCGAAAGAGGTTGCGCAAAAATATACAGGTTGTTCCATTAAAAAAAAAATAAGTTAAGATGGTTTAAATACTAAATTCGGTATTAATTTCTACCACCCTGTATGAATTTAAGTCATTTTGGAACTATGTCACGGAAGCTTACAGCTTTAGTTATTTCCCTTATGTACACATCTTTTTGATTAGGCAGTGATATTTGAATTTTTATTGAAAAAAATTAAATACATGGTGTCCCGCATAAGAAAGGCACATGGCAAGTGCATGTAGGGATGTCCAAAATATTGTAATTTAACTAAACTTACCTATATACAAGAGTAAAAAAAAAAATTTAATTAAATTCTGCTGTGAATTAATATTACTATTTTTCAATTCGGTCAATGAAAAAAAAGTTCGGTACAATTTTAGGGGTGAGTGATCCCTAATAACTCCTCAGGGGTGCAACTTTGTATATAGGCAAGTTTGGTTCAATTACAAAATTTTGGACACCCCTACATGCACCTGCCCTGTGTCGGTTCTTATGCGGGACACCCTGTATATCAAGAACGGTTAACTTTGAGAATAGGGAAACTTTTATGAAAATTCACCTAAAAATTGACGTAGAATTCAAAATTGCAACAATATACAGGGTGTTGCATTTAAAATAATGAAGATGACGCCAACTTCCGGTATGACCGGAAGCTTTAGGTGGACGCCATTATTTTAGTTGAGAAGGGCATACCCGAAAACACTATTACTCAAATTTTCAAAATTAAAATCGAAGTAGTCTCTGAAATATGTCTAATGTCTCGTCACCGTGGGTCTATACACAGAGAATGACAGATTATAGAATCGTTTACCGCCGGTGCTAATATGGTCATAGTGGACAGAAATTCCAATTTTATAATGACAGTGTCTCCCGGTATCTCCGCCACTGGTAAAAATATTTGTAAACCAATTTAGCAGCTTTTTGCCTTTAGTCATTTAAACAACTAGCTCAAGTTGCAGTTTAAAATATTTCTTTAGCCCTTAAACTCGTTAATTTTTTTTATGTTGTAAAATATACTCTTGAAGTTATGACATGGACTTTTAAAGACCCTGTATACAGTGTATTTACATACTTGGGTAGGATACTTGAGGAGTAGAAATATTTGTTAAAACATTTTTTCAGTGTCCACTGAATACGAAAAAACATTTTTAGAACCATTGACACCATCGATAGCCCGGCTGGATAGTCCGCGAGTATTAAAAAAAATCCTTATCAAAATTATAAACCCGAAGTATTCGCCAATTGCTAGTAAAGTACATTCTATTAAAAATTCAAATCCTTATAGAATTATGTAAGACCTTATAACTTGAGAAGACAAAGCTGCGATAAAAATCATAGCAAAGATTTACAAAAGCTGGCTGTAAAAACAGAACGACAGGAAACGAAAGATTCTTCACAAAGAGAATCCCTAGATGTACTGCTACAATACTTATAATATAATCGATAGGCTTTGATGATTCGCCCTGCTATGGCTTTCAGTGCCGTGTTACATACGATTCTGCAGGGATTTGATAAGTATCTCTAAGAGGCAGACGCGAAGATTGGTATTCATACGTACTAAAGTCAGAAGCTCGCGTTGGGATAGAGCCTTTCCGGACTATTAACCACGTACATCTCTCTCTCCTGGAACTGGTGGAGAGGCGCATTAAGGATGATGTGTTTATCTGTTCCACGTCGATATTTTTATTGCAACTGATTCTGCTTATCCTAGAGTGAGAAGCCGCCATTTCAGCAAAATGTCGGTTAGTCGCAGAAATCTCGCATCCTAAACGAGTTCAATGATTGATTAAAAAATTGTAAAGACGAAAGGTTTAGGAAATTTTCTTGCAATTTTAAAGCATAAAGACAATTGACTGTTTCATTTCATAGATATAAACCAAACGTTTGTTCTTTTTTTAATCAAACATCTTACATATTTAATTTTTTTATTTCCCTCTCTTTTTACTATAATACATATTTTAGCTTTCATAGTTTGCACAATATTCTGATTTATTTACTGGTCCTGCACATAATCGAGATTGCCATGGAATCACAGAATAGGTATATTTTCCCTGTTAAATCTACTAATATTTATATCTATCTATATCTAAATTTCCCATTAAAGAAAAACAAATAAAATACGCCGTATATAATTTATGCAAAAACGCTGGAATACGTCAATTTTTAAATTCATTTGTGCTTCTTTTGACACCATTGTTTCGGTTATTATCATTAGATAATGTATGTGACGTCATCATGACATTTTTTTAAATGGGGCATCCAGTTGTTTTATTAAATCTAAGTAGAAAAAACATTCATGAAATGGTAATATGCCATAAATATGAGATAAAAGGCTTCAAAGTTTGGATATGCAGATTTTTCAATCCCTTGATCTTAATCATCAAGGTAGGCTATGCATGTTGAGCTTCTGTGGTATCAATACGGAGTGATTCCACATGTTTCTATAAATGTTCGTAACTGCTTAAATGAAATATTTCCTAATTATTGGATAGGCCGAAGAGGTTTTATAGAATCCATGATTTCTTTTTGTTGGAGATATCTTAGTGTAAAGTGTACAATAATGAATTGCAGGATATTGATGAGTTAAAAACAAGAATTCGAAATGAAATTGCATTCTGTCTGACTGTATTGATAGCATCCCATCGGAAAAGTATTGTAAGAATTCCGACACAGGCTTGCCTATTGTCAAGAAGCAGAAGGATTATATTTCGAGCACCTTATTTAATTAGTTTTTGTTGTGTTACATATGTCATTTTGTCGTAATGAAAAAGTATTTTTTTGAGTAGTTTTTTGCTCCTTTTTTTTCGTTTTTTCAAAGTGAAGCCTTTTGTCTCGAAAACTTCAAAAACTATCAACTTTAAGGTCGTAGTGTTCCATATTGTAAGAATAAAAATATTTGAAACCTTTACAGTTTAGAAAATCATACATAAGAAACTATTACTTATTTACTGTTTTTTGTATCATAATTTTAATTATTGTAATATTGCAAATTTTAATTAAATTGTTAAGGTTTCGTTCAGTTTTCATCGTTTCTTTGGTCTAGAAATGAAGAGTACGCGTTAAGATCGTGTATTAAACGCCTGTAAGAAGGCAACCGCTCTCTTACATACATGGCGGCGCACCCTTCTGAACGCTCAATCGCTATTTGTTTATAGCTTCAAATAATAGTGGAAAAAACAAATTATCACACTGCAATTACTCATAATTTGTAGTATTTAACTTGAACTTTCAAACGCCGTCAGCAGAATTACAAAATACCTATTCAATCAAAAGTTATTAACGACTGAAAATCGCAAAAATCGCATTTTTCGAATTTTAACGGCGTTTATCTCGAAAACTATGCGTTTAACAAAAAATTTGCAAGAGACGCAAGAGACATTTTCTTCTTAAAATGAGTCAAATAATAAGAAAGTACTTTTTATTTTGCCAAAAACTAAGTGTTCAGTATTTTGCAATTTTTTTGTTAATAAAAAACTTATCGACATCCGGGCAAACTTCTACCCAAAAAATTCGTGTTCTGCAGCTCAAAATACATAAAAGACACTTGGGTAACTCCATCTAAATGAAGGAGGCAATTGGGACCCCCTGGCTACAGGACTATTAGATCGTACAAACTATTTGATCTCTCTTAGTTCACTTTATCCTTTGTTTAGAACAGGATGCGGTTATTATAAAACACCTTGTATAGTATTTTATTTCCAAATAAAGTATTTAAAGATTTGTTTATGAAAATTTATATTAAATATTATGCAATCTGTCAAAACAAATATATTTTATGTTTATGTTACCGCAATCAGAAGAAAAAGGACAAATGTACAAGGCGTTTTATTTTACCTAAAAAAAAAACAAAAGTTTATTTTATATCTTCGTAGCACAAGAGTCAATTGTTTTATGTATATATTTCTTTGATGTCGCAACAAAATTTCCAAAAACTTTAGCCTTTACCATTTTTTCGTAGATAGAAGCGTAAAAATATACAGGGTGATTCAGAACGTATACAAAAAAAAATTGGATGTACAGGGGACTCTCACAAATAGAATTTTGTAAAGGAAAAATCAAAAAGGGCAGTTCGACAATGATTTAATATACGCTTCTGCACCTGAGACCTGGCACAATGCGACCGGCATGTCATTAAAGTGTGATAACAACTGACAAAAACTTGAAAGAATTTCGCAAGGAAAGGAATAAGTAGTATTTTATACCACCAATTTTATACCAGCAAATTCCACTGTTAATAAAATAATTTGACATACCTGTTCAAAATTTTGTCCACCGACGGGTAAATACATTTCGGTCCGTCTTACTCAGTACCATAAGACAAATGTTTCCCAATAATACAAATGTTGTCTTGCTTCACCATAAATTAAAACGAAATTGATCAACTCTGAATAGCTGCACACGCAAGCAATTTTTAACACTAACGACTAAAAAACTATTGTAAACACTATCGCATCGACGATTATAAAATCGGTTTTCAGTATTTGGAGTCGCTGAGGCCACGTGGCCTTCCACGTGTATTGCGAATGACGCTAGAGGCTGCAGTTGTCCAGCGATGTAATAGTTGAAAGTACTACAACTTCAATAATTTTTTTTTCTCGGAAACTATAAGGATTTTACAAAATTTTTTTTTACGATATTGACTTAATTTCTCATGCCGCATCTATTCTCAAAATTGTTTGGATAAGTCGTGAATCGCCCTGTATAAGGGGAGTAGATCGCTATGTGAATTTAAATATGTACTGTCTTATGTATGTATGCTATATTAAAATAAATGCAAAACACATCATTTTTTCCAAAAGTTTTTAATTCTTTAACATTGTGAAGTTTTAGATCGTAATGCCACACAGTGATATCCCTGAATTATCCCTGAAACTTTGTTTACTGAATCATGAAAGCTCCGTTGGTTCAATTAATTCTGAAATCGGTTCTATAATACCACTATTTTATATTACATTACAGAATATTTAGATACAACCAATTTTTAATCTTGGCTTTTGCTAAAAATTCAAAGTAATGATCCTCTTTGCCTTTTTGCCTTTGACTTTTTTCGAAAAAATATGTTTTTAACAAGGTCTGTGTGAAAATACAGTTCAAGTAGTTACTTCACATTAACTTTTATTAATAACTAAACTTTTCAAAAATTGGCAGCTGAAAATAGCCAGTTTTTTTTATTGTTTTAGAACTATGTTTATGGGTCTTATCGAGTTTCTCAAATAAGTGATTCAATTAATTGTTTTCCTTAACCATCGTCATATTCATCCGACTTAATGTCACGTATCGAATAAAACTATTCAACAATTAATAATTGAAATGTGATACAAACAATATTTGTTAAACACATACGACGTAAGTGCATGTTTTATCACATAATTTTTGCAAGAGTATCATAAGCGTTGGGGGAAATACACAACTTTAAAATTTCCATTAGGAAAACTACCGAAGTCGGTTCTATTTATAGATGTATGTGGATAAGTATTAGCCAGTCTCGAATCGTTTGTTTATTAATTTATTATATATCAGCAAAGAGTTTTTCGTGATTTTCTAAAAAAATTCTAGTGTCCTGCACTGTACAGGCTGAGTTATGTTTTAAAAGTAAAACGTAATGGGCCTAAAAAGTTTTTTGTAATATATTTTTTAAGATACTTCAATACTTTTAAAAATAGTTAAGTCAAACTTGGCACAGGAAAGTTTTGAGATAGTCAAACACAGATATGGGATTCTTTCTTATTTATCTAAAATGTAGAGGTTGCTAAGAACACTTTCAACAGTCTTTTGGTATTTGCTACAGTTTTTTTATTGGTATAGATTTTGAGAATAGCATATTGTGTACCTAGCAGTAGAAACGATACATTTCCGGACGACAAAAAAAAATGTATACATAGTTAAAAAGGACTTTCATTTTTTCCTATTCACTCCTATGTATTTTTCAGATTGAGTCTTATATTACAGGACAATGAAATTTAATTTAGAAAATTGAATTTGTAGATACTGGACCAAGACAGTTTTTTTTCACGTTAGTATTTTTTTGTTGTCAGAGCATGGCCAAAGAGTCCAAAGACCTATAATATTTGCATCTGAGTTAGAGCGAAATATTCGTATAAATAACGACTACATGTTCAAAAAATCATTTATGGTGTAACTACGTTATATGTGTCTTATTTATACAATATTCTGCTACACGTTCTCTGGATGATTTAGTAAATTTATCTTCGTATAAATCTGTTTAGTTTGGGCGTTAGAAGGCCATGAAGTGTCAATTTTTATTTTTATTTTTTTTTTATAAATGTAAGATAACCTTCTGAAATTTGATACAGCAACATGGGACATGGTACAAAAAGTCACACATGAAAAGTATGATAAATATCTATCCATATGCATAGACCACTGGTACTTTTGTGACTGAATATTTCAGACTTTTACTTCAAGGATAAGAAAGGTTGTAGGTATAAAATTTAGATTAGGTAACTTACTTACTACAAAAATGATAGTACTAATAAGTCACGTGGCCGTTCTTGGTGGTGAAAATTTGAAATATTTTGAATTATTCAATTTTCGTGGTTGAAAACATATATACATAGGTATTGAATTTTCGAAACCGAGTGAGTTGCACTAACCAAATTTTGACAGGACACAGCTACTACAATGCGAAACATCGCCTTAATGTTAAAAATGTTGTCACCGTCGTTCTTGGTGGTGAAAATTCGAAATATTTGAAATTATTCAATTTTCGTGACTGAAAACATACATAGCTATTGAATTTTCGAAATCGAGAAAGTTGCACTAACCAAATTTGGAGAGGACATAACTACTACAATGCAAAACATCACCTTAATGTTAAAAATATTGTCACCGCCGTTCTTGGTGGTGAAAATTCGAAATATTTGGAATTATTAAATTTTCGTGGGCTGTCAGAACTGAGCTGCGGGGCACAGGTGTTCGCATTATTTATTACAAAGCAACAAATTAAATTATCATCAACAATACGCCACCATAAACATCAACGGATAGGAATTAATTACGCAACATCCGCACGATTACAAAGACAACAGCATACTAATGTGACGTGAACGTGAAAAGCATTCTGAGGCAGCAGCTCGTGCATGTCTCGGTTGACCCGCTTGGTACGCTATTGAATTGCGGCTCTCTCTAACAGCCCTTCTAAAAAGACTCGTTGACTCTCATAGCTTTTTTGTAATTTCCATTTTAATTATTGGATGCAGAATTTATGAAAAGGTGAATACAAATAAAGAAATAAAAATGTACTTTTTACACACATACAAAGATTTATAAAAATCTATATCAATAATTATAACCTAGATCCCCACGATGCCGTTTTAAGAACGGACTCCAGTTTACCCAAAAAGAAATTTTAACTTTAATAACTATACCTCACCTGATATCCAGGTACCGTTGAACCTGGCAGCAGGTGGTAGCTTCACAAAAATATCCTCCAAGGTCGGCTTGCTTCCCTTCGTCCTAGGCCCCTCCTCCGGCGGCGACACCAGGACAATGCTGAAGACAATTAGGCCCAAGACGGCGACGATAACCAGCAGAGCGATAAATATACCCCTCCAGTTCCTTTCGTTCGGTGAACTGACGACCAACTCCTGCAATAAAAGATGCGATATATCAGTTTTATGTCCGCCATAACCCTACGGGAAATTTTATGGCCGAAAATTGGCTCGTCTCTGGAATTGGAACGTGCACACTATCTGGAGGTGAGGTTCCAATAAACAAAATTTATTTAAAGGGAGCGGGAAGGTAATTTTAACGATACGATGTTTTGGGAAAAAGCACCTGTGTTTTTATGTCAGATAAGATTGTGCTTAAAAATGTAAGGTTATGGTGTAGTAGAAAATTGCAAACAAAACTACACGAAATAGTTACATGAAAAATTTACACAATTGCAGTTATGTTGACTATAACTTATATAGAAAATACAACTAACTATAATTTGTATCACATGTTATCAACAAATTGTATTTAAAGTAATATAATTTTGTCAAATGTATTCACTATCTATTTGCTAGAAGACATATTATTGTGTTACTAAATACCAATAAAGATAATAACATAAAAACACCTTGTGATAAAACACAAGCATTATTTAAATAATAATTATTACAACTTCATATGTCTTTCCTTATCACATTTTGTCACTAACATTTTCCAGTTAACAAAAGCCAATGAATAAGAAACATTGACATAGTACTAGTCTTTTTTTTCAAACAAATATGATTGTTGTAATTTGTATTTTCAATAATTCAGGACAATAAAAACGTGGTCAAGTTGGTTCTGAAAATTTGGACGTAGGGCGTAGCGTATAGCAAATGAACTTAAACGTCATCTGTCAAAGCGCTATATCGCCGCTATCAATAATTTGAATATTTTCGTTTTAAAAAGCGTTTAAAATGGTGTTTTCTCAAGACCAAAAAGTGTTTATCATATAGTCCTACTTTAGAAATGGACGCAAGATTGATGGAATATGGAAGTATTCTATTGAGGAATGTTTCATAGAATTTCAAAATCAATTTCCCGGCGTTGTTGAGTACAAAATTTTTCAAAGTGCAGTTCAGCGTTGTGTTAATGTTTTTCGTGAAACGGGCAGTGTAACAAGAAAAGAAGGAAGCGGCCGACCTAAAAAGCGGACTGAAGAATTAAAAGAAAATGTCCAACAAATAATGGAAAATGCGCCAAGAACTTCTGTACGTGTTTTATCACAAATGGTGGGAGTATCAGTCGGTACCTGCCACACAGTGTTAAAAAAAGATTTGCGTTTGTTCTCCTATCGTTTAACTTGTCAGCAAGAACTTCATGAAGTTGATTTTCCGCGACGGGCTGTATTTTGTGAATGGTTTTTAAACAACTACGGTGAACTTCATAATATCACCTTTTTTTCTGATGAAGCCTGGTTTCATTTAAGTGGTTACGTAAACTCACAGAATATGAGAATGTGGTCTTCTGAAAAACCAGATAACTTTTTTGTCGAGGGCCCTCTACACGCTCAAAAAATTGGAGTTTGGTGTGCTCTCAATCGAAGGAGGATTTATGGACCTATTTTTTTTAATGGTACTCTTACTGCGCAAAGGTATAGAGAAGAAATTATCGCTCCTTTTGTTAACCAGCTGGAAGAAAACGAAATTACAAACTTTTACTTTCAACAAGATGGCGCAAGGGCACATACGGCAGGCGAGACGATGAATATGTTGAGGGAAGTTTTCCAAAATCGACTAATAAGTCTCAATGCTGAACATGAATTTCCACCGAGGTCATGTGATATTACGCCGTGTGATTTCTTTTTGTGGCCTTACCTTAAAAACACTATTTTTGAACTGCCTATTCCTGATTTAAACCATCTGCAGGCTCGACTTATAGACAAGATTCGTGAAATTAACAATACCCCGAGCATCTTAGAAAATGTCTTTAATTCTTTGAGGAACAGGTGTGAAAAGTGCTTGGAACAAGGAGGGGGACACTTTCAGCAGCTGCTTTAATTTATTGTTATAACAAGGAGGGGGACACTTTCCGCAGCTCCTTTAATTGTTTGTTATTGTTATCACGATTATTCTTTAAAATAAAGTTATATAGTCATTAACGTTATTGAAACTGACAGCTGCTATACAGCTCGTTGAGAAATGAGGTTAAGTTGGTCGCTATAAGCTACTCCCTACGTCCAATGTGTCAGAGCCAACTTCGACCACGTTTTTATTTGAACGCTCGTTAGTCCAAGCTGTATCGTCGCTCCCGCTAGGAACATGATTCTCATTCAATTTTTTTTCATAATCTTACTAACAAAATGGCCCTTGAAATATATCCGCATGTTGCCAGACGTTACTAATGGTCAAAAATTGTTTAAACAATTTTTTTTAAACAAATTCGTAATTTTCGATTATCTGTCGAAATAATTTTTTTAGGCTTTTTGGGGTATCCTGAAGTTCATATACAACTTTTCTCTAAAATCTACCGTTTTCGAGATATTAACGATTTTTTATTCGAAAAAACGCGATTTTAACCATTTTCAACGTCAATAAACTACATTAAAAATTGCAATTTTTAGTGTTGCCAAAATTCTTAAATAACCTTTGAACAGCCCTTAACAAAAATCCGAAGAGTTACGCGAGTTTATTTTGTCCATGAGATTTGCTTGTTGGCGAATTCTGTAAATTTTATTTAAGTACCTACGAA
The DNA here is from genome assembly GCF_000390285.2 of Anoplophora glabripennis. Classification (NCBI taxonomy): domain Eukaryota; kingdom Metazoa; phylum Arthropoda; class Insecta; order Coleoptera; family Cerambycidae; genus Anoplophora; species Anoplophora glabripennis. The sequence goes on from NW_019416296.1 coordinate 776,689, forward strand.
AATATTGCATATGGAAAACCTATAAAAGTTATATCGACCTTTCGAAAAGCATTGTTGCAATAAATATCGCGAACAACCTGTATTATATTTGAAATATCGACACCTTTCTGTTTTAAAGAATTAAATTTCAAGAACACAATTTTTTTCAGTATTTAATAACTCAATATAGAAGGCAAATAAATCTATATTCGATCTGGTGCTATTGATAGGAAAGATATAATTAAATCAAAACAAAACGAGATAACGAAAGGAAAATATCCAGGGAAAATAATTTACGTGAAATTAAGTAATTATCTGATTGACCTTAATTTGTTAGGTTTACTGCGTACATTCGATGGGGTGGTGATTAAATATCAGATAATAAGGTCTCGTCCTAAAATAGTAATTTGTGTTCTCGAATCGATTCTAATTTTTGGTGAAGGCGCCAATGTGAATAAAAAGGGAACTGAAGCATCGTATTGATGTTCATTAATTTCTACTGAAATCACCGATTTCAGGAGCAAGGACTTCTTTGTTATTCATATTTGATGTATATTTATAGTACGGATAATTTTGGTACATAAGGATTTTTATTAATGTAGATATACTGTAAAAAATTAAGGTATAATTTCTAAAGTAAAAGTTCCACATGCTGCGCTTTTACCGTGAAATATATCACTGTAAATTTTCACTAGAATGTAATTTTCCTGAAAATTGTCCGTTATTTTATTATGTAAATAATAAGAAATTCTGTAAAATTAGATACTAGAAAAATTTACTGTATTTTGGAAAAGGACCCCGCACAAACCTTATGGAAATTGGTCTTTCGATGAAATTTTCTGAAAAATTGATATGCTGTCGCTTTTTTTATCACTAATCAAAAGTCTTCATGGCCACGAAACTCCAAATGTCCATCTGGGGGCGGTAGGGCCCCCAAAAGTGTAAAAAACAATGAAAAATTGATTCACTCTCGAATATAATTTTTCTGATAATGTAGCAATTTTTTGACATATAATGTAGCTTGTTTGAATTGATCAGCATATATTTTATAGAAATCTGTGAAATTCTCTCAAAGAATAACGAGGAGGTTGTCAAGTCGGATTTTGCACATCATTTTGCCTTGAGAAGAACAGTTTGTTTGTGTTTATGTGCGCGGCTGTGTGCTGTGTATTTTCAATAAACACACAAAATACCATATACTTTTTCAATGCACATTTTTTTCAAACAATTTTTTTTATCTTAATATTAACGATTTTTATTTATATGGTTTTATATTAGTTCTTACATTTATTTACATATTTTCTATTTATATTTTATTTATATTTTATATTTCTGTATATTATTGTTTCAGTATGAATATTATTTTACTTGTAAATCTGTAGGTTTATCTGATTATCCTATTATGCGATTAAAAATGTTATTTTGATAAAAAAAATATTAACGATTTTTATTTATGCTAAGAATAATGTCAATATAAATGAGGGATTTATATAGTTTTCTTAACCTTCAATCAATTGAGGATAGGGTTTCCGGTCGAGACTTCTCGAAGCGAGAATTCCCGGGAAATCTGGCCTTACTAGAGACGAGAAAAAAGAGTCGAGAAATCGAGAAATTTTAAAAAATCACATGCGTCTTAAGTTCTTGATTGAATTTCGTTTCGTTTATGCGTTCAATTCGTTTCTCGACAAATAATTGAGCGGTTAAAGTGGTTTCTCGACTAGCTCATGATTTATTTATTTTAAGTTTTTAAGGCTTTAGTTTACTTTGACGATTCTTATTTTTTTAATGTGCCTTGTTATAAGTCTGTGTAGAAATTTTATTATAAGCAGATACCTAATGTTGATGTTGATTCTGAAAATATTTAGTTCCTGTTCCTTTAGTTGATTATTTTATTTTCGTTTTGTTAATTAAAAGATTGTGATTATAAGTGACAAATTAATAGGAAGAACGCTTCTGTATCTTTAAATTAAAGCTTTTTTTTTTAAAGATTTCTTCGGTTAAATTCCTTATTTACTACTTGTTTATTAAAAGACTGCATGATTAATGATTTATTAATAATTATTGGAAGAAAGCTACGATTCAAAAGCATTGAAATAAACATAAGTATAATGAATGTGATTAATAAAAAAACAAGTTAAAGGTTTTTAAGAAGAAGATACTCAAAGTTTAATTTAGTTTTATTAATAGAAGTAGAAAGTAATTAAGTAATTAATAAAAAATACTGAATAAATAATAAATGTTAATGATTATTAAGTAGAATAGCATGTTTATATTTCGCATTGCAATACCAAAATTATGACTTTTTTAAGTTTTAGAAATTTCTCGAGAATTCGAGAATTTCCGGGAATTCCTAGTCAAGAGTTCTCGAGTCCCGAGAAAAAAAGTAGGCCGAGAAATCAGAAACCCTAATTGAGGATCATTAGGATTTATCAAAATAACATTTTTAATCCCATAATTTTTTAGTAAAATTCGTCAACGAAATCGATAAACATACAGATTTAAAAGTAAAATAATTTTCATACTCAAATAATGACATACAGATTAAATATAAAATATAAGTAAAATGCATATCCGTATTTGAAAACCGCCTCCTAAAACTTGATTTCTAAACTACATATTAGGTATATAAACAAAATTAAACTAACATCACCAAAAGCAGTTTGCAATGCAATAGCAATCCTTTGTGTCAATGAAGCATTTTTTCTTAAACATTTTTAGAACTATGTGTACAGTTTTTTGAACTAGGTACACGAATACTATTTTCCAGCCGCCATATGTGTGATTACAGTCGGTCGCATTATAAATCATTACGTGGAATTCGAAATAGTATTCCAGTTAATGGACTCTAATTTCATCGAGTCTAATTTGATTAGGTATTTACGTTTTCATCAAAACAACAAGATTTATGGCGACAGCATGTTATTTATACATTTCCACATAATCGATTTTTACGCATTGATTCAGTGTTAACGCGTCACTTCAACTTTTATGGTAATAAAATTAAGTACCTGTATTGTTTAAAATAACAACAACAACAACAACAACAAAAACAACAAAAACAACAACAACAACAACAACAACAACAACAACAACAACAACAACAACAACAACAACAACAACAACAACAACAACAACTACAACAACAACAATTAGAAAGTTATAATTTAAATGCGTCTCTTGATAGAAACAAGTAACAGTTGTTATTTATTTGCGCACCTCTGTCGCACCGAAAAGAAAAAATAGGTAAATAACCCGTCACGCCAAAATGATCAGTTAGTGGATAAATTTTATAAATGTATTTTTGTGTAGCCGGAAATATCTTACACTAAGAAATTTTCGAAAAGTGTTAGTTAATAAGATGTGAAAGTGAGAGTAATGTAAGTATACTGAATTTATAAAAATCCAGAACAGAAAAATCCGTGACAGTCATTTGTTTGATCTAAACATATACATAAAGGACAACCATAAACGCCCAGAAGTCAGTTGAGAGTCAAGGGAGTTTGAGTCGAGTTGCAATTAGTTGGAGCTAAAAAAAGTCAAGTCAAAATCCAAAAAGTTTTCAAGAAATTCTCAAAAAGAATACTCGACGAAGCCAACTCCCAGTCAGCTGTCAAATATCGGACGGAAGTTCCAAGTTGTCAATAGACCAGAAATTATGTAACTTTCAAAACTTAAAGCATATGGTAGTTTATTAAACATTGCAATATAAAATGGATTCTAAATACCCAGTGGCACAAAAAAGGACTAGTGGATACAAAATACCCAGTAGAACCCAAAAATGAAAATTAGGTTAAAATATAGTTAAAAATATTTTGTTTGTGGGAGTAAAAGTCTACGAGAATAAGCAAAACAAAGTAAAAAATATATTTTCACTTTATTAACACCATAAATTTTCAAATTTATAACATCATGTACATTTCATTATACTGATTATTTACATTTCAATTCGTTTTTACCAGATTATCATTTATTTTAATAACACCGTTAGAATAATGATATTATTCATGATGTTTTATATTCAACAATTCACTTTTCGATAATGTATCTAGACTTATTATAAAGTTTGGGCACGCTGATTAAGATTTAAATTATTGTAATAAATTTCAGTAACAGTTCATTCAAGATATAGAAGAAGAAAAAGAAGAATAAGAAGAAGAAAATACATAGTTAAGAATATTAGACTTACAACATAAACATATAGAAACTATAACAAATACTATAAAAAATATCAGTCTTTTTTTGAGAAGTGACTTTCTAATGAAGCCTAGAAACAAAATTAAGTATTAATATGGGTATATTAAACAAAAATAGATAATTAATAAATAATAATACGAATTTAGAAAATATTAGACCCAAATTGAAATCAGCCTCTTTTATAAAAATATATTAAGCTTCTGTTGGTATCTAAATAAAAACGATTAAATTGGAAGTAAACGAGAAGAACTGGAAATAGTATAATTAACAGACCATTAAATAAATGTTTGCTTGGATTGATTCTCATGGATCAATGTCTCAGTAATTCATTTACGTTCCGTATAATTCTCATGTCGTTCATTTTGGTTATCGTCTTCTGAAAAAATAGAGTTTAAAACTCCACATCGACAATATCCTGACAATGATTTTTATAATATTAATTTTTTTTTATTAGATATTTAGATTTAGCTAAATACTATAAGGTAGTCCGTTACATCGCAAACAACTCTCTGGAAAGGCACCACTAGACGAAAGGAAATGTTCTTAAACGCTTTAATTTTTTTGTTTAAAAGAACATTTTTTGACTACATTTAAGGAGAATCGGGTGCTTTATCGGGGATTGATGTCAATGCAAAGAAAAATATTATTTAGGAGTAGAATGTAAATAGGTTGAGATACTTGCTTGTAGATATTGAATAAAATTGAGTTTAAAATACTTATAATGATATATTTATATCTTTTAATTTTATGTTTTACTCAATAAGCATAAATGCCACGAGTTGCAACAGAAACTTAGCAACATTGCACGAGATGCTGAGTTTATTATTTGTAGGTTGACAGTTCTTGTTATGTATATCAATAATTGTCGGATGAAGAACAGAGTCGGTAGAAAGGAAAATTTGTGATCGAACGAAAGTATGAGTGCTTGAACACAATATAGTAAAAGCAAGAAAAAAGCTGATGAAGAGAAGTTGTGGAGCCAGAACCTCCGCACACCGTTCGAAGGCATCAACTAATCGACAGAGTTCATGGCACAAAGCATGCACTGCTGTTTTTGCAAATAACTTTTTCTTATTTTAGATTATATATAAATTGTGATTACGAAGTGATTCGCGTGGAAAAGTTTAAATATGTTTTAGTTACATGCATAAATAGCATACTACTATGATGCAATTCTGTGAATACAAATGTTCCTTATAAGTCAAGGGTTTAAAGCGATTGCATTTATGAAAGTATACACCTAATACAATTTGATATATGTAGTATTATACTGTGATACGATGTTATTGCAGACAAAAATATTCTAAAAATTATACTGAAATTGTTAAAATGTTAATTTTAAAATGGAGAATGACATTAAAAATATCATAATTTATCAAAATGCATAAGATTGTTATACGCGCTGTGATGTAAAGTATAAATATTTCATTGTTTATATGCTGCAGTATTTTTTACTTCTTGTATTGAAAGTTTATCGTACTTTATAAATAAAAGATTTCAAAAAACATACTTCATTTGAATTTCTAATGACTAAGTTGTGTATCGAAACGTTTATTTAAATTTCTCGCCACCAATCCCCATCATACTCTATTGCTCTGTTGCCGTTACTCCTTCGCATTTATTACTTGCCAGACGACAAGTCAGAAAAACTTTTAATGTTTGATAATAGCGGTAACCTACTTTATTCTTTCTCTCATCTGCATTTTTTTGTAGCACCCGATCTTCCTTTTCATTTAACTTTGTCAAAAGAAGAGCCAACATTTTTCGTAAAAAATAATGCATTTTTAACGCTAAGATAGGACCTTTTTAAAGTGCGTGATAATATATTTTTCTATTTTCTATTTGTCTGCTTTTTTCACTTGGTTAGACAAAACTTATTATTATTATTATTTTCATAAAAATAACTATTGACACATTTGACGCAAGTGTTTATTATACAGTAGAACCTCGATAATCCGAACCTCTGTAATCCGAACGCTTGATAATCCGAACGCCGTTTTGGGAAAAATAAAAATAGTATGTAATCAGAATCGCTCTCTAACTGCTACAGTAAACAGAGCATCACCATAGTAAACATTGCGAAATATTACGAAATTCATGTGCAATACATTACATAAAATATAGTTATCTTACTGTAGCACAGTAGTATGTATTTCATAAAACAAACTATTTTGTACCTTTAACAATACAACGTGCTCCTTATTTTATGGGAAATAGTATGTCAGTGTTCATTTTTTGCATGCTACTATGCCTGAACGATTCTATAGTCTGAACCACCCCCGGTCCCAATTAGTTCGGATTATCGAGGTTCTACTGTACTAATTTCTTAAAGGACCCCGCACGTTTTTTATGGAAAACGCTCTTCCGGTAAAATTTGCTAAAAATTTGGGAAATTATTCGTTTTGTACCCCTGATCAAAAGTGTCAATGGGGTCGAAGCTCAAAATGCCCATCTTTAGGCTCTACGGCAATTTTTAGTGGCCAAAAACGGCAAAAATTCATTCAGCGTGTCTTCTCTTTCGCTTTATTTACATTCTTTCTCTAGAAATTCGCTTTAGTTATGAACTGCGAACTCTTGGAAAATCTTTGGCAACTCTTTGGCAACTCTTGGGAACTCTTGGAAAAAATGCATGAGAGTTCCGAGTTCATTGAAGGTTATTAGAACCACAAAATAATATTGAGATGGTTTGTATTAAATCTTGTATAATTGTGCATTCAAAAACCCTCTCACACAAATACATATACACACATATAATTAGACATGGACATATTCCTACATAAAATACTTACACGCATACAATTTAATGAAAACTTAAGGGACTGTACAAGCATTAAACATAATATTTAAAAAAAATTAATTTTTGCCGTTTTTGGCCACTAAAAATTGCCGTAGAGCCTAAAGATGGGCATTTTGAGCTTCGACCCCATTGACACTTTTGATCAGGGGTACAAAACGAACAATTTCCCAAATTTTTAGCAAATTTCACTGGAAGACCGTTTTCCATATAAAATGTGCGGGGTCCTTTGTTCAGAGGTGGGAAAAAATTCAAAAATTTAACTTTCTTCCTTTCTTTACATATGTGGCTACCAAAATAACTCGACCCAGTCAGATTTGACAAATTAGAACGGTATTTGTTTTTATTTCACGAAATCCTTTCGTGTATGGGACTCTATCGACAAGGAACTTACACAGTTCAGAACCTTCGGCAACAGCGAAAGGGCGTGCAAAACCCGTGACAAAACCCGTGATAGGAACCTATTTAATATAGTGTAATTAATTAAAACCTGTGTCTCACTTAATGCATCCGGTGCCTGCACACAATGGAGTATGAAATTCATTAGATAACCCCGGTACATCGACAACGTAAGCGAGTTGGAGAAAATAAGTCCATCAGAGAATGCTTCATCAAATACAATATAACGGTAATTGTTCATTACGGCTGTTTATTGTGAGCTTTAAGGCATGCCCGGACAAAAGAGAGATAAGATCACGATGAATCTTGCTTTACGTTGGGGGTTACCCTCTTCTTTTAGACGGGAGGTAGCAACGACTGGGAAAGCAGGATACTATTGTCCTTTAATTACGATTTAATTGTCAAGTTTAATGAATTTCGTGGCGAACATTGCGTTGACATGTTTTATTTGACAAAGAGAAATGAATGCCTTAAATAACATTCAAGTTACATGTTTTGAGAAAGAGTCCATCATTTTTTTTTTAAATGTGCGATTTATGAAATAATGAATGACTTCCAAGAATTTGCTACTGAAAGTATACCATAGGGATTTAGGAACAATTTATTGAATTTTGAAACCTTTGAATCAACTTTTTTATTTTGTATAAAGGTGTTAAAGGTGTATGTGATACCAAATATACCCAAAGAGCACCATTTAAATTTATTAAAAAAAATTGATCCATACAAATAAGGTAATCTCGAACATTTTGTTGAAAAGGAGAGAGCACACCATCTTGCAAGAACCACATTTTAATGGCACATCTACAAAAAGGACAGGCAGAGCATTTCGAAGAAATTATAGACACTTGGGGACTATCCTTTCGATTTAGCAATACGAAAGGTTCAATTAAGCAGATTGTCGATAATTTCTGTACAAAAATTCAAAGAAAAACTTTTCGGTTCCCAGCCATGTGTGTTGTGAACATTACTTATCCCATTTCCTGTAAACAGAACTTCATCTGTAACTAACACATCAAGCGTTGTAACAACCATTCACAAAATCTAACCAGTAATAATTCACTGGTAGATACTAATACTTGAGTACACTGTACAGAGTACAAGTAGGGATATTTCGTGTAATATGCGCCACACTGTTGATTGGGATACTCCATGCACTTGTCGAATGATTGCTTTATACTTATATAGGGGGCATTCCACGCCAAATCGACCACTTTTAACCCTGACCTCTTTCGATTTGGTAGAAACTTTTTTATTGTTTTCTACCCCATTGAAAATCTCTGAGAATTTTTTCCCCCAACTCAAAAAAGTTATGAATTTTTGAAAAAATAGCTTTTAAAAAAAATAACCATAACTTTTTCAGAAATTGAGTTATCGGGACGTTTTTTTTCAAAATTTTTGTTTCTGAATGTACTTTTTGAAAAAAAAAGAAAATTATCTGGACCTATCTTCACTGTTTTTTTCAATTTTCGAAAAAAAAAAACGAAAATTTCTCGATAATTACCATTTTTGAATTTTTTTTTCTTATAAAAAACTGGCATTTTTTATAAACTCAAATTATTTCATAGTGGTGTTTTTTCGTATTCTATTTTTTTATTGACTGAAATTTTTTTTTTCAAATTTAGCTTATTTCACATTATTTTGAAAATTTTTGAATATATATAGAATCCCAAAATTGAACTAAATTATTCTATGCAGCGATTGATAATTTCAAAAAGTCAAAAGAGGATGTTTTCAAAATGATTTAAGTGAGTTCAAATGCGTTGCATGTCTTTTTTTAAAGCCCACTGTTCGTCCAAACATGGACCAAATAACAACTTCTTTTTTCATTTTCGTTGTTTTTGGATGTACTTAGTTTTCGAAAAAATACAAATAAATTATTCAAAACGATCTATTTTTTTCTTAACATTTAAAAAAATATCTAAATTCATTTCATGTTTACCTCAATTATTTCCTTCATTTATTTTTTTTTTCAATTTTGGGATTCTATATACATTTTCAAAAATTTTCAAAATGGTGTTATGTGAAATAAGCTAAATTAAAAAAAAATTCAATCAATAAAAAAAAATTCAATCAATAAAAAAATAGAAAACGAAAAAACACCATTCTGAAAAAAATTGAGGATTTAGTCAGTTTAAAAAAAATCCAAAATGGTAGATAATCATCGAGAAATTTTCGTTTTTTTTTTCGAAAATTGAAAAAAAAACCAGTGAAGATAGGTCCAGATAATTTTGATCTATTTTTTTTTCAAAAAGTACATTTAAAAACAAAAATTTTGAAAAAAAACGTCCCGATAACTAAATTTTTGAAAAAGATGGTTATTTAAAAAAAAAAGCTATTTTCTTCAAAAATTCATGTTTTTTTGAGTTGTGAAAAAATTTGAAAAAAATTCTCAGAGGTTTTCAATGGAGTAGAAAACAATAAAAAAGTTTCAGCCAAATCGAAAGGGGGTCATTGGTTAAAAGTGGTGAATTTGGCGTGGAATGCCCTAATATACACTTAGGGATTTTATTCCACAAGATTTAAAATGTATTCTTGCATCCTCGTTGAACCACCGAGATAAAAGTAGCAACATTCGGCAGATATCTATCCGGAAACGTTTCTACATAGAAGCGAGAAGCATATAATGCATTTTGTCTTTCTTCGCCATAAGTTGAAACAATAACCAGTTCTACAATATATACCTAGACCATTTTCAACACTAAGAATGAATGTAAATAATAAACCACGGTAATAAGAGCGCTCTAATAACCACAGCAATTCATAATAAATGTCAAATCAAAAAAGGTAAAACCCAATGGAGGGGCACGCCCAGAAACTTCAATTGATCAGCTACGTAGTTCTTTTAAATTCGTATATCTTGTTTGGAAGCTACTTGAAATTTTATTTTTGAGTCCTTACAATAGATATGAAAATTTTTTGTGCTTAATTCTATCCACTGGGATTTCGCTACAGGCTTAGAAACTCCTGGGCGGTTTGACAACTAGATGTAAAATCTAGACACGGACCAATGCGCTTGCAGAGATTTGAAACTTTTAACAACGTTTTGAAGTTGTAAATATTGGGATTTATTGAAATCCTAATATTAATAATAATATGAGCTTAGTATTTTGTATCTGATTATGCAAATGCAAATTTAAAATATTTTGGAGCAAATTACAGGTACTGGCTAGGTATTTGTCCTTGGTAAAAAGTTGGACAGTGTCAGAGTTGACGTTCGAACACCTCCTATGGTGGCTCCATAAAGATCCTACAGCGGTCTTCGCCTTAGTTTTGAAAATTTGACTTTCCGGATTTTACTCATCTTTAAAACCTGCTCAACTTAACTTACGAGTTTTTGACCTGTAGCTTGATATGGTAGTTCATATTTGTGTTGCCCTACCTTAATCCGAATTTCAACGTTTCAACTTTTTTTATTTCCCAGATTTCAAAACGGCCTTCGTCCGTATCGTCTAGCGATATCAAAACTGCAACAGCTTTGTTAATTGAGAGCTTCGTAGAAGATTTTTTGGAAATTTTCGGAACTTTGCTGAAAATTTCATTCTCCGCTCCGTGCCTTCGCCTTTACATGGATGGTCACCTAGGTTCCTTCGAACATCGGTTACTGCTAGTTGCTGGGGTTCGTATCGCGCAGATAGGCTGGATACGGCTTCCTAACTCAGATTGGAAAGAAGAGTGAAATTTGAAATGCCCAAAGTTTTTGGATAAATATTTAATCACCCCGTATGTATTTAGATAATTTTCAAAAATGGCCATCGTGCACTTAGCGACGATAGAAGAACTGCGACCTATCTATTTATTAATCCCATTTAAAAAGCTATTCTTACACGCAAAAATAGGTCATAGTTCATCTATCGTGGCTAATTGCGTGATGGCTTTTGAACAAGCAGTGTTCATTCGATTCAGTATTTATAACTAGCGCTATTTTTTTTCCGTAGCTGTAACGGTATAATGGTGGGCGTACTGCATTATTATTATTTCCACCAAGCAGGCCATGACCATAAAGAAACTAAACCTTTCAATACAATTCAAATATTACCTACCTAGCGATTAATCATTAGAAGTCAGTGCCAAGGCAATTTTATCATTAATTATTTAGAAACGTAATGATGGTGAATTTAAAATAAATGAATATACGTACTAAATCATTTATTTAAGGATATTAAAACGATTAATTCTGATAAACTGGCGGAACTGTAGGTACCAACCTCTTCAGAAGGCTCGCTTTCTTTATAGCTCATACCTTTAATTTATTTTCCCATACTTACATCTATAATTGTAATTTAATAGTATTAATAATTCATACACCAATTCCAGTCAGCAGATATTACGGTTTCTATTTATAAAATAAATTTTGAATGTTTTGCTCTGTTGTATACCTATATTTACAGAAATAATTTCTTTAAGATTGATACTATACAGGGTGATTCACCCTGTGTATTAAATATTTTGAAAATTTGGTTGAAAATTTTTTATATTTATCTAAAAATATTCGTCTCTGCATAAGAACATTTAGGTATTGCCGCTGTCCGCAGTAGCAACGACTTTTATTTTTTTTAAAGGATCATATCTTGAAAAATGGAATAGGATTCGTAAAAAATATATTATTAATCAATACCTATCCAGAAACATTGTTGATAGAACTTTTGAAACACTGAAAATACAAACAATTTTGAAAGGTAGCAATAAAACTTTATACATGCAGTAAAATTACCATCTATCAAGATTTATCTGAAAAATTGGGTGTCGGAAAAAAATGTTTTTTTTTTTCTACAAAAAATGGAAAATACAGAAAAAAATAGGAAAAATTTAACTTTTGTTTAAATGTAGAATATGAAGTACTAGGTTTGTTCATATCAATAATATGTTATTATCTATATATANTCTAATATTAATGAAGTATTGGCCAAAGAGTGGCCAAATCAGTTGCGTTTTATAAAAGTCATTTGCTTTATTCGAATTAAAAAACGAAACACTGTACAACAGATTTATCTATAATTAACTAATTAGATTTAACAAAACCATTTCCAATTTTAGAAGGAGCTTATAAAACTTTTAAATTTATTCAGACTGATCAAGAGCATGTTATTCTGGATTCACAAGCATCAAATATAGAATTTAAAAATCGTCCTTTAAGTGAAATAATGGTTTTTTCTAAGCTCGGTTTTTTATGAATACTACCTATTTCTGTTTAGCTATAGAGAAATGGTATGTTGTTTGTTTTCTTTCTTTATTCGTAGAAGATTAAAGTTATGTTTTTTTTGTTCAGTTCTACTAATTTGAGATTTGAGAGCATTCCCATTTTGAATATACCAATTTTGTTAAAATATGTTATTTGCACTAAGGTGTTATTCCAGCAAATATGTAAAGAAAAATACTTTAATAAGCATTTTTTCACGCGTTTCCATTTCAAGTCTTTTTAACTTATTACGATTTTTGTTTTGGAATTGTAAAATTCGCAAAACAATTTTTTTTATTGTTTTGCTTTTGTTGCGACAAATTTGATATTTGAGGTCACCACACTTACTGAGATTTATTTCTTGTGTTTGTTTCGAGTTTCTCCAACTTTTGTAATTTTTCCGGTCTTTTATTTACATTTTTCTGAATATCCAATTTGGATGTACAGAATCTACAGAAAATATTGTTTATTGCTTGTTGTCTTTATATTGCTCAACATAAGTCTACTCAAATTGATGTATAGAATTTCACATAAATTTTGGTTAATTTAAATGTATCACAATAAAACACAGAAAACACCTTCCTAATGCTACTTCGAATATTTATACTACTCAATTTTAGTTTTACTGAGTTTTGAATTTCACAGATGTTTTGAAACGTTCAAATTTAATCAAATTTCATCTTGTTTTGTTTAACAATAATGTCTGGATATACAAAAAGAGCAGAAAACTTTATAGCTCTAATGCTGTTTTAGATTCAAAAATTAATTAGTCACCTTTAAGAAACTTTATTTATTTGTTATTTGTTAAAAAAATTATGCTACACTTTCTATTTAGCTTTGAGTATTTGGCCTGGTATGGTCAAATTTTAACGTTAAGTTTTATTTTCTTATAGTCAGTCTTATAGTAAATTAATATATAATGAGGTATATTTTTTTGTTTTATCCTCATGACATTTGACTGTCTAAGACGATCCCTAGGGGCTTAGTGGTAGAAGCAATGCTTTTTATGTCTCATTCCGTGCTCATACTTAATTCAGTTTGCTACGACAGTGGTTTGTTTTTACCTCTAAATATAAAACCTACCTTAATTATTTACCTTACTTTACTGGAGTAATGGAAGTAAATGTCTTTGATGATAAGGACAAAAAGGAACTACACTGAATCAAATTAAGTAAAGTAATACAACATTTTACGAGAAATAATTTCTTTCGGGTGTCTCATGAAATTCTAAACTCAGATGGTCTATTATTATAGGGTGTTACAGAAATAAGTCCCAAAATTTGAATCAGGTATATTTCAATCATCAGAATCATAAACATTTTTTATCTAATTTTTTTTTTCGAAATCTTAGATGTCTGTCCAGTATATTAGTAACGTACATCAATATTTTTTTCAATGATTCATTATCTTAAAATTGCTTACTAGAATTTGCATCAAGTGTAAAAATCATGACTAGGTATTACCAGTTTTGACTGTGCATTATGTCGAATTTCACAGAGTGTGAATACTTTGATATGATGCTGAATCAAGCTGAAGCCTATGGGAACTCTTCTAAGGCTCCTAGGATTCATATGGATCATTCCCTGAACCACCTCATACCAAATTTGTTTACGCATACAGAAACATTGGGGATCACAAGTCTTTTAAAGCTAGACTGACACAACCTAATCGTACTGTCAACGTTGAAAATACAAATGTGAAGAATGTTCCAAATAATTTTAGTAAATTGAATAGGTATATCAAAACGTTCAATTTGGAGGATTTTAAAATAGCAGCAGTCATACCCATGCCATGCACAAAAAGCTCAGAATTATCATCACTGACAACATTTTTATAACTTAGGTACTATTGCGAAAATTTTGAACAAATATTAAACCAAAATAGTAAACGAATAGCTTATTGGACCTTATGTTATACCAAATCTCGATTAAATGGCTGAACAGATACGTTTTAAGTAACGTGCTCAATAATTTATTATATGATGTTTCCCTGGAAATTCGTCGAAGCCTGTGTCACCTTCATGATAGTACTTCTTGCCATAATGCTAGAATTATTTGAGATTGGTAAAGTCAGTAGTTTTCTAGAAGGTGGATTGTTCGAAATTTTGCTGCTGCATAACCCGCCCGATCTCCAGATTTGATTCCGATTTATTTATGGGGTCGTTTGAATGTATTTGACTCCAGTTACGAGAGCAAATAGAAAATGACGTCAAAATAAACGCAACAATCCGAAAATCTTACTAAAAGTGAATAAAAAAAATTATCGCTACGTTTATTTATCAACTGACAATAACGCAGGACATATTAAATATTTATTGTAATTTAATTGAAGTGCGAACTTGCCAAACTAACTTGCCGTTGGTTTCTTTTTGCTGAGTAAAAATTTATGTTAAAACTCTAATAATGTTTTATTGTAACGTGTGATGGTAATAGTTTAGGTGGATTTCACAGGGTCTAACGACACTTAGAGTGTAAGATAATTCAATAAATATAAAAATCTAAAAAAAATTAGATAAATTTGGAACGAATACATTGAAGATGAATTTTTCGAGACAAAACGTCTGAATCTGGTATTGAAGGTCGTGAAGGCTTGCAAAAAATATAATAAAATTTCTAGGGTCGTATTTAAAAAAATGAAGTTGATGATGGCCCTGAAGAGACTGAACCTTACATATAAAAATTGATTATGCCATTCTATAGAGGGCAAAAAGGTGCCATGAGAAAATGTTATATTTTCAATAATCACCTCAAACGAGGGTGAAATAAAACAAAAACTGATTTACAAAATTTTTTTTAGAGGTATAAAGTTGGTCACCTGATTATGCAACTTTGCCCCCCTTTAAACTACTTCGTATCTCTTACCGTTTACGAGATTCCTATAGTGAGAAACGAATTGGAAACATGAGCTATTTCTGTCTAGAAGCCCCGGGCACAAAATGAAAAACAATAAGGTAGAAGAAACAACAGTCTTTCAAATGAAACAAAAAAGAAAAAATTTAAAGATGACCCACATTCCGATTTTTCTGCTGAAGATGGGGTAAAATTTGCAAACAATTTTACAATTTTTTTGGCATTTTTGCCATCCTCTGCTTTCAGAAGCATAACTCTTGAATTTTTTAAATTAAGCACACAGATACACTAATGTAGACTACTCTTGGGAAAATTATTGTTTGACTTAAATTGCAGCATCTTAAGTTATTTGTGCTTAAAATATGGTCATTATTTCAGAAACTGATTTTTTGCTCAACTTTGGCACCAATTTGCAATTTAGGTTTGACTACAAATTGCTTTTTTATTTGTACGATTGGATTTGGCACAAAAAGTTGTCCTAGTCAGCTAAATTTCGTCCTTCTTCGTTGATCTAAACTGAAAAAACAAGCAGTCAAAGTTGAGGGATTTTGGAGCAAGTGATCATTGCAAGATGGCCCTGTAGACCAAAGCCTATAACTTGTGAACAAAAGCATATTAGCGTCTAATATTTTACCCAGTTTAGTTTAGGATCATGGGCTATTTCTGTGCAAAATTTCATGAAGATTGGAGATGGTCGACTGGGAGGGTTGGGACAGTTGATATGGAATGACCAATTTCCGATTCTGTATTTATAACAAATTTTATTATTTATCAGTAGTAATCAAATAATTCGAAATATTTTCCTTTATTAATCAATCAACTAAGCGTTTCAATTTTATGCTGCGGAAGCGGGTAACAAAAGCGTTAAATTTAAAAAATAAATATTTGTAAAAAATATATTGGACAAAAGTTATTGCTTCTTATTCAAAATTTTGGCACTTATTTTTGAGATTATTCAATTTTTTTTTAGTATTACCAAGACATTGAAATTTATTTCTAAATGACTATTGATGGTATTTCTTTGCTTGTTGTGCGTTGTCATTATAATCTACTAAATGGAGTAAACCCTTAGTTTATTATATGTAATATTTTGAGGGCACATCATTCAGCCCCAACTAACGAAGACTAACTTGGCTGCCTGTTCATGTAAGTGATATCGACGTATCTTCGTATCAAGGGAAACACCACGCAGAATATGGAATTCCTAATTTATATTTAAACTGCGAATCACGACATAGATACATTATTTCCACATTAAACTAAGACAGATATAGGGTTTCTATTAGACTTTCGCACGTATGTGCTTTCATTGATCCAACGTTTCTGTGCTTTCATGCTGCCAAAAATATCTAATAAATTAAAGTTTTTTGTTAGAGGATCAGGTCTAATTGTGAGAACTTAGCGTTACATTTAAATAGCAAAGAAAAGTTTAAAAAACGGTAAAGAATAGAATTTTCTATGTAGAAAAGTGGATATTATTCACAAATGAATAGCTTAGATTTTTTTTCAAATATGTAACTAACCAAAAAATTTGTCTGGTCTAAATTGAATTTTGTGTGGTATGTATAGATGTCTCGTTTTGAGTTTGTAACCGAGATGACTGCATTTATAGAAATAAGAAAAAATCTTCTATGTTCAAGTACCTATTTACGAAGTTTGATCAAAAAGTAACGGAGAATGTTAATTTTCTCAGAAAATATTTATTTAATCTTCAATTTTCATCCCATCTTCAACAAAGGCCCCCTGTGATATTATACGCTTAGGTATGACAGCGTAGTTTTTCACAACTCCAAATTTCTTTCATGAGTCAAAATTTAATGTCATTCTGTATACATTTTGAATAATAATCATATATTTTTACCTCAGACACTCAACAATCTCTATAAGTTGATTTTTAAGGTAAAATGGGCTCTTTCAGCAAATTTTCTAATGTTAGGAAATAAGAGGTTTTGGAAAAAGAACGTTTTATGATGAAAGTTAGGTTAGGTTAGGTTTCGTTAGAATAATTATGAAAAAAAAAAATCGATGAACAACAGAAGATACCAAATGTTGATTTATTAAACGTATGCTATTCTTGGAAATTTCTACAAATACAAAAACTGCAGTTAGTACTTTCAAATAAGAGAAGCTTTAAGGAAAGTCTGATGAGAGTGACACAACAACTTCCCAGGGAGAAATCTTTTCTCCAATAAAAGTTGAAAGCATTTTGAAACAATCCGGATATATTTTAATGTAAATTAAAACAAAGCAGGTAATATTGTTAGTTCACCTAATAAAATATATATGGGTCAAATTTGTCAAAATATGATTGAAAACTTCATAATTGATTACATATTTAAAAATATTACATAAGCACCTAATCCATAAATGCGTATTTTTTTGTCACACCATAAAATTTAGCTGTATTGTCTTATTTGTATAAATTTTTACACAAATATTTATAATGTTTGTTTATGTAATTTTTTTAATGGTAATAAAACGCAGGTGTTATTTTCTTTTACTCGAAATTTCTACAACTTGAAAAAATTAATTTCAAGTTATGGGAGTTCGACACTATGCTTATATTTATTTTGTAGATGGTATTACATCAGCTTATTTTACTGTAAATACAAGGAATTCTTCAAACATTCTTTCGCGAGAATTATCNAAGTATATACGAGGTTTGATCAAAAAGAAACGGGGAATTTAAATTTTCTCAGAAAATATTTATTTAATCTTCAATTTTCATCCCATCCCCATCAAAGTGACCCTCTGTGATATTATACCCTTAGGTGCCTATGCCAACGTAGTTCTCTACAACTCGAAATTTCTTCCACAAGTCAAGTTAATATCATTCTGTATACATTTTGCGTAATAATAATATATTTTGACCTCAGAAACTCAACAGTCCCTATGAGTTGAATTTTCAAGGTAAAATGGACTCTTACAGCTAAATTTTCTAATGTTATAAAATAAGAGTTTTTGAAAAAAGGACGTTTTATGATGAAGGTAAAATTTCGTTACCATAATTATGAAAAAAAAAATCAATGAACAACAGGCGATGACAGGGGTTGACTTATTAAATATATGCTATCCTTGGATGATTTTATGAATCTCGATAACGTTCTCATTTCCAACGACACAAATACAGAAACTGCAGTTAGTGCTTTCAAATAAGAGAAGCTTTAAGGAATGTCTGATGAGAGTGACACTAAACAAATTCCCAGGGAGAAATCTTTTCTCTAGGAAATACTGAATGCATTTGAAACAATCCGAATATGTTTTACTGTAAATTAAAACAAAGCAGGAAATATTGTTAGTTTACCTAATAAAATACGAATAGTATATATGGAACAAATTGTCAAAATATATATGAAAACTTCATGATTGATTACATATTTAAAAATATTACATACCTAACATATTCGTACTTTTATGTCACACCATAAAATTTAAGTATATTGTTTTATTTGTATAAATTTACACACACACATTCTAGAATGTTTCTTTGTGTCACTTTTTATAGACAACAAAACGCACGTGTTTTTTTCTTTAACTCGAAATTTCTATAACTCGAAAAAATGAATTTCGATTTATGGGAGTTCGCCACTATGCTTATATTTATTTTGTAGATGGTCATCAGTTCTTATTTTACTGTAAGGACAAGGAACTCTTGAAGTATTCTTTCGCGAGAATTATCGGAAATTTTAATAACTCCTAATTAAATAAAAAAAAATAATTGCTCTCATCGCTGGTTTCTCTCATTCGTTAATTATGGTTTATTAAATTCAAATTTCCGTAATTACTGATTATTCTTACCCCGAGAACCTTAAATTACATTACTTGATAAGGAATTACTGTTCATAATTTCTAGAATTAGGAAAATCTGAAATGCGTGCGATTATGTTTTGATAATATCGACGCTCACTAGCCGCTAAACAGAACAACTTTGCATAGATTACGTTAAAGCACCTTGTTTTGTTCCCAAGAATTTGCATTTCGGTAAAATCATTTATATTTCAAAAGGCGTCAAATATAATTTTTAATTCGTCAAAAAATAAGTTTTAAAAATTCTTACAAAACTTGCGGTAAAAGGAAAATTAATTTCACAATTTCTTCGTATGCATTGATCAATAATAATCATCTGAAATAGTGGGACAATTTCCTTCAACTATAAAGGAAATGCAAATGTTCTTTTCTTAAAAATCTATATTTGTTGAATATTTTAAATCTGTTTGTTGAAGACGTTAGTTAAATTAAACCAGTATTTTTTCTTGTTTTGATTTGAAATTTAATTTCTACATATATCACATAATTAAGGAAAAAATTAAGAAAATAAGTAAATGGCTGTTTACGTGCTAATGAGGTTGTATAACTGTTAGCGATTTTTACATGGATTTATTTTTTTATATAGGATCCTATAATTTCCATATCTCCCCTTACAAGTAGATACATTCGATAATGGATGGAAATACAAGAAACCTCAATTGCCAGACTGCGAATTTGTCACAAAATAGGCAACACATAGCTTTTGAAATAATTTATACACATAAAGAATTAAACGAATTAAAACAATATTATTAATAATTAATTAAAACAATATTATTAGTTATTTTCCACTAATAAAGACTCGATTAATATATTCTGAGTTTGTCTAGAACATGCTTACCAATATAACTTTTCTAAGTTATGCGCTACTTTTAATTTCTAACAATATACCACTTTTTCATAGTAGATCATCTTGTTTATGACTGTTAGTGAATTGATCTGGCAATATTTTGTTAAATGAGGGCTTAATTGAGATCAAATTGAATAAAAAAAAACTTATTCCATACTTTTAAACATGTTTTCATTTTTAGTTATAGTTAAAATGTTGGAAAATACATCGTTCGCAAAATATACCTAATTTGTATTTTAGTTAAATATTTGTATTTCAGAAAGCGTTAAATATACTTCAAATCAAGTTAAATTTAAGAAATGCTGTCAACAAAAGTTAAAACGAAAATGAATTTCATAATTTCATTATTACCATTCGATTAATAACTATCTAAAAAATGTGATTCTATTTAACATAACATTTTCTGAAAATCAATTTAAACTTTCGGAAATATTAGTCCAGCAAAGATAGACATAAGAAGACGGAATGAGCAAACTATTTTACTCTGAGATTTTTTTATAGAAAAGTGTAGATTTTGAGCTCAGAAAACATATGTCGCACACGTAACCACCAGCAACATAAAGCGTTTTGATATATTAGATATATGTATGTATA
Organism: Anoplophora glabripennis; assembly: GCF_000390285.2. Taxonomy (NCBI): domain Eukaryota; kingdom Metazoa; phylum Arthropoda; class Insecta; order Coleoptera; family Cerambycidae; genus Anoplophora; species Anoplophora glabripennis. Next base: position 797,331 of record NW_019416296.1, read on the forward strand.
CAGGGTGTTTGTAAATAAGTGCGAAATATTTTAGGGGGTATTTGCCGAAGTTATTTTGTGAACGAAAGTTCATATAAACGTAGGTAGAAATATGCTTCATTTCCGAGATACAATGTTTAAATTTTAATTTTTTATTTATTTTTATTCATTTTCAAAGAATTTTAAAAATATTGACTCGATATTTGATGGTTGTACTTTATTTAGAAATATTGACAGCAACCTACTAGATAATGTATCAATAGAAATTAAAATACACAACTTGCAGTAAAGTACGTTTTATTTTTTTCCTCAAAAAACGGTGCATACTACAAAAAAAATGAAGAGACCAATTTCATTCAGAATTGATGGCGGATTTCTAAAAAATATCAAAACGGGAAAGTCAATGGCGTACGATTTTTTTTATTAAAAAAGGTTGTGGTATTCTCCCACGAACGCCACTGGTGCAAGTAGAAAAAGTAAATAAAAAATTTAAATTTAAACACTGTATCTCGGAAACGAAGCATATTTCGACCTACCTTTATATGAACTTTTTTTCACAAAATAACTTCAGCAACCACCCCCTGAAATAGTTCGCACTTATTTACAAACACCCTGTATAAATATATGACTTTTCGCATTTTTTGACAAAAAGCTGCCAATATCTCAATAAAAAGTTTCAAATAATAGTTGTTCAAAATTAACTCTTCTACAAAATTGCTCTTATGAAAAATTTCAATTTTCCCAATAGTTTTCCCGTATACTTTGTAAATGAATTACAGATTATTTGAAAATTAATGTTTTGTAGCCAAAATAGTGATCAAATCATTTTTAAATAACAAAAAGGAATTAGATAAAAGAAAATTGAAGATTTCTGAAAACGAATTTTGAAAATAATTAACATTTTATGAAATAGATCGGGTTAATTTGAAATAACGCCTGAAATTTATACTAAAATTAAATTGACAGTTTCTAAATACATCTACAGTGTGTACATATTTGATCCGGAACACCAATTTTATTTTCAGCGTAGGGAGGGCATAGACATACGTATGGGACACACTTCGAAGTAGATAATGTTATCGTGGCTTGCTATGATTATTTTAATAATGATGTTTTTGGAAAATCGTAGGTACTAGGGATTTTTTTATTAGAAATTTGACAACACTGAGTTATTCAGCACCATTTAAAATCCAAATACTCCAAAATTCATTAATTTATGTCGTTGCATGTTTTTTTTATAGAGCCTTAAAATCCCAAAAACTGAAAATTCTTATTTTAGTTTCAAAATAGGTATAGGGGGCTTTTAAAAATGAGTAAAAACAATAAATACAATCAAAAAATGCGATTTATTCGTGATACAGCAGAAATTGATTTTCGTCGGTTTGGATGTTCAGCATTAAAAATTCTAACTACTTCTCAGTACTTCGATCATTTCTGCCTGTTAGTCGAATTATTTGCAATTTTTCGTTAATACTTAAGTTATCAAGAAAAAATAAAATTACCTAATTTTAAAATGTATCTAATGGTACCCATATTGTTTTTTCTTTCTTAACATGATATTTCAACCTTTTTAAATTGTATTTTATTGTTTTTACGCATTTCTAAAAGCCCCCCATATTTTCAAACTAAAATAAGATTTTTTAGTTTTTGGGACATTAAGGCTTTATAAAAAAAAATGCAACATAAATTAATGAAATTTTGGGTATTTGAATTTTAAATGGTGCCGAATAACGCAGTGTTGTCAAATTTCTAATAAAAAAATCCCTAATACGATTTTCCAAAAACATCATTATTAAAAAAATCATAGGAAGTCACGAGATAACATTATCTCCTTAGAAATATGTCCCATACGTGTGTCTATGCATTCCCTACTCTGAAAAAGATTGACATTAAAATCGCCCGACCCTGTAAAATTCTACACTGTTATTCCGTGTCAAATCTGTACACATTGTAGATAGGTGCAGATGGGCTAATCCTCAGTCTGGTTAACTAACCGTCATCTCTCAAATCCTTGAGATTTTCGCTATTAAGTCTCCACTCAACAACTCTAACATACGATCTGATAAAAAAAGAGAAACATTGAACAAGAAAGATGCTGATAGCATTTAGGTAAGTACATATAATACAATCACATAGGATCTACATGTAATAACATAATTCTCGCTCATTTATAATATTTTTTGCACTTTATAAAAACTATGAATAAAATATTGCAAAAATATCGAATTATTTAAGAATTAACGTTATATATTTTTTATATTAACTACTTAGACCAGTCATTATAGACATTAAAGAGCCTGTTTCGGGAAAAAAAATACTATTAGAAGTTTCTCTGCGGAATATTGTTCGGAAACCTGTTATAAATAAAATATCAAAAAATCAACTCGAGGCTAGTTGGGAAACTTTGTTAAAACAATGGTCAAAATTATGCAGAAGTGGTTTTTTGACTCACGTAAAAAAACTATTATTCATAGCGAAAAAAAAGTTTATACAAAAAAGGTAGGTATTAAATAAGCCTATAAAATAAGAAAAGTCCGATTAAATTCCGATAATTTGTTTATGCACAAGAGCTCAAAAATGGTCGAAAATTGCCGTTTTTTTCAATTGCTAATAATTAATGCAATTTTCATCGCAGACACTTGTAATTCAGGATTTTTGAGGCTTTTTACACCCTTAATAAGTGGTAAAAATTTCAGCTCGAAAGCTTCATTGGTTTGGCGTTGGCGGAATTTGTTATCTAAGAAGATGCTATTTTCAATTCATTTTTCCCAAGCTCACAGGCGTTGTAGGGTTTTGATCATTAGTTGTTTTTGTACCTAAATAGTTGTATTGACATAGGCATTTACTGAGAATTTAGTTTTTCAAATTTAATTTGTTTAAAATTGATTGAAAAAATGTTAATATTTATTAAATTGTTAAGATAGGTAATTATTATAAAATAAAATAGTAACCTCTTTACTTTAGTTTTCTTCGAATTTAAAAAAAAATCGTTGTTGTAAGTTGATTAGAAGCTGAGATAATTTTTTTTATTTATTTAATCGCAGTGACCTTAATTATTAATATTAAGAGCCGAAATTTGGAGAGAGTATACATTAAGAGCTATATTTTCATGTCCTACATTAACATTAAGGTGAATTCAACTATTTAATTTCGAAAAAGAAGATAGCGGCGATGCGTTCTATTACTTGGTCTAGCGAACGAGTGGGGAAGGCGAGGCTTAGCATGCGCGCTTAACGATGTAATAAATATTAACATTTTTTCAGTCATTTTTAAACAAATTAAATTTGAAAAATTAAATTATCAGTAAATGCATATGTCAATACAACTATTTAGGTACAAAAACAACTAATGATCGAAACCCTACAACGCCTGTGAGCTTGGGAAAAATGAATTGAAAATAGCATCTTCTTAGATAACAAATTCCGCCAACGCCAAGCTAATGAAGCTTTTGGGTTGAAATTTTTACTACTTATTAAGGGTGCAAAAAGCCTCAAAAATCCTGAATTACAAGTGTCTGCGATGAAAATTGGATAAATTATTAGCAATTGAAAAAAGCGGACAATTTCGACCATTTTTGAGCTCTTGCGCATAAACATATTATCGGAATTTAATCAGACTTGTCTTATTATACAGATTTATTTAATACCTACCTTTTTTGTATAAACCTTTTTTCTCTATGAATAACACTTTTTTTACGCGTGTCAAAAAACCACTTTTCTATAATTTTGACCATTGTTTTAACAAAGTTTCCCAACTAGTCTCGAGTTGATTTTTTGATATTTTGTTTTTAACACGTTTCTGAACAATATTGCGCAGAGAAACTTCTAATAGTATTTTTTTCCCGAAAAAAAGCTATAATGACTGGCCTAACTGACAGGATGTAAATATTTGTTATCGCTATAAAAGTGAGAATTATAAAAAAAGTAAAACATATTTACCTCCACATAAGCATATGGTGCAATTTTTACTCGATTCACAGGACTCTTAGGATTTGCCTTCGCCGCAGGCTTCTCTTCTGGCTTAGGCTTAGCCTCCTTCTTCTCAGTGCTCATCTTCTTCAAGAATTTTAGTTCGATTTTATTGTTTAATTCCGGCATTTATTGTCGTATTAATCTACTGTTACTTAAAGAATTATGTGCTTATATACCGGACAGTTATCTTAAAAAAATATATGCCTATCAGTTGGTTAATATTGCTTTACATATTAAGGTGCTTAGTTTTAAATATATGGTTATAAAATATACATTTATTTACGCACGGTTAGAGACTCACATTTAAGACACATATTATTTCATATACATTTAAAATATTAACATTTACGTAGAGTAGGAACAGATTTTTACATTTGTTTACAGCATGTTTAGCATTTTAGGTGGGTTCGTTTATAAAAATATGGACATTTAAAGCGTCAGCTGGCGGAATCACAGTGTTTACATGTGTTTATTTAAAAAATTTGCGTGGGCTCTCGTCGTATTCACGTCCGTGGTCGGCGATTTGCGGGATGAAAAGCATGCGATGCATACGAAACAGCAGAAACACCCAAACTGAAAGCTCTCGAGAAAAGCCAATAGAAGCCCGCTTCACGCAGCTGAAAGCTTGTATTTCAGCGGCAAAATAATCTTTGACAGAACTGGCAAATTTCATCGGTTCGCGGGTAGGCTTGACCATTGTTTCTTTCGGGTTCTTATAAGTGTTGACGTTCTTTATCGCGATGGGGGTATGTAATTTGGTTTGTTTATCGCATTGTGCGGATCATGTAAGGAATTTGTTAAGTCGCGTTGCCTGACTGCCGCCAATTAGTATTTTTTTTTAATGATATACCGCTTTATGAATAAAATAACAGGTCTTTTGATTAATTTAGCAGTTAATTTTTTCTCTCCTGAGTTATGAATTTTTTTTTGACATGTTCCATGATTTTTTATTGCCCTTTTAATAAAGAAGGAAATAATCACGATTCATATCGGTTATTTATATGGAAATTGATAGATTTTTTCTACGTATAATTTAATTCTCTTGAACATGCATAAAACGGACGATTATTAGGAATTGACGTCATTTCAAATTTGCATAAAAGGGTAATCTACTCTACTGGCGATGACAAACTTCTAACACAAAAATTCAAATAAATTAGCTATTTGACCTCATTTACGAAGATATTACTGCTTGAAGACCTATTGACTATCATTTTTTTTAATGGCTTCTAAACCAATCATCATCAGTACCAAATTTGATACACATTTTTGGCTATTGATGACGCTTTATACAGAGTTAGATACATTGATTCAGTAGAACCTGCTGTTTCACAGATATTTTGATACAAAAATCGATTTTGATAATTAAAAAAACAACATAATGAAATAATTAATAAATCTATTTTACAAACTTGGAGAAGATATCTGAGGAGTAAATAAATCGAGGAGGGAGAAATCAATTGGCATATTTTTTTTTACAAATGAAGACCACAGGCAAAAACGATGGAAGGCGCTTTTACTTCATTTGCTATAAAATGAATTTTAAAGTTTAAAACTAAATTCGGAAATCATACAATTTAAATTTTAAATCAATTTTATTTATCGTTAAAACGATAAAAGTAAGTATCCATAGACCGCTATGATTTTTCTACTTTTTTCACGCATTTTTTTGGTAGATATTAATATCCTTTTTATGCCGTAAACATTTACATTCAGCGTTTTTGCGTTATAGGGTTCAAATAGAATTACACATTTTTTTAACACCTAGTATCTTATCACATTTTTAGTAAATAATCATTGAACCCCGAAAAAATATCACTCTGTAGAATATCATGACCATTTGGCATGTCCAATGATGTAAGCCCTCTAGCGTAACCTATATTTCAAATTTGAACTAAATATCTCAAAAATGTAGGAGCTATAGGGAAAAAAATAAAAAAACTTAAAATTTCAACACCCTGTAGATCGGTAACGAAGCGTTTGCGGACCTATGTTTATATGAACTTTTAGTCATGAAATAAGCCAAAGAATTACCCCCTCCTTTATGTACATGATATTTAGAAACACCCTGTATATGGCAATATAAACAGTTAAACATTTTAGTGCGAGGTCGCCAAGTTATGTAGAAAATTCTTCGAATTTTCGAAAAAACATGACCTCGAAGAAGTTGTATTAATTTTCAACTACTAACTTAATAAAAATAAAGTTTTTTCAGAAATGTGGCTATATCTTAAAAACCAACAATTTTAGATATAGAACATGCTTAATAAAAGTTGAAGTGGACCATTTAAAAAATGTAATATTTGGCGTGTCCCGTTTTTACTTATCGCCCTGTATGTTTCAAATTAATTTTGTAGTTTAGGTTTCTTGATTCTGTACAACTTTTATATAAACATTTTTTCTGTGTAATGAGTAACAAGTGAGTTATTTTACTTTCTCACACTAATGGGCCACACTGTATGTAGAGTAGTTATGAGGTCTATGAATGTCTAGATTTTTGGTAAAGAACATTGTTCGACTTTATTTGATAGAATTTTTAGAAAAATGTTTGCACTAATTTGAATTAGTTGTAATAAAGTAACAGTTTCTGTATTTACCACAAAACAATACAACAAAAAACGCACGGCGAGCTATCTATGGCCACTCTTTTATGTGGGAGACGATTCCAGAGGTTTCAATAAGTTGTAACAATGTTGGTTATTATTAATTTTAAGCAATCTTTAGCAAGTTTCAACAGTTTGCTAGTAAAAGTGCTTAGCACTACTGCAATAAACTTACCATTAGAAAAATCTATCCAATTTGTAATCATGTAAGATGTTTAACATACTTTTCTAAACGATTATTTTGTGTATCTTTTTTTAATACAAATTTAGCAGAAGTGTTCTAAAAAGTTGTCAGTTTGTCGTAAAAAAGTCGACGTACGATGTAAGCAATTTATTTCACATCTAACCTGGTACAGAGTTACAAAAAGTTAGTTAACTTCACTACGGTTTCTGGTCAGTTTCAAACAATTTCTGTTACAGTGTCGATAAATCCTAATAGCATTATATTAATGGTGTAATTTAAATAATACATGCGAAATGAGCGCGTAGGTAGGTTAAAAGGATTTTCGGTATGCAAACAGCAAACTGATGGCTGCAATCAATAAATATGCAAATTGCGGCAAATTTTCACATGCGGTATGAAACAAAATTCGCATTTTAGGTAAATATCTACCCGGTTTTTGGAAATATGCAACATCCGTAATGTTTTTAGAAGCCTTTATGTATTGCCCATGAAAGGTACAGATGTTTAGTATTTAGTTATTTTTTTACGTATAGCTATAGCACAAAATCGATTGAATCAAATATCTCACTGACATTAGGTTAAAATTTTACAGCAGATGTTTCCTTGGCAATTTTCGCATGTGGAAATTACATTGGCTGTCTATACAGTGGGGACCATTTTGGTGATGCATGTATTGGTATCTTGGAAACTATAAGGGATACTGTTGCTAACTTAATGGCGCTTGCAGACCTGTCCCGGCTCTTCAGGTTTTTGAGTTATTTTGCATAAAATTAAATGTGGCGTTTTCGAAAATCGTCAGTAACTTTTTTATTTAGAGGAGTTTTCAAAATCTGAAAACACTTTTTTTCACAGCAAGTTTTTTCGGGGAATGTCACTGTATATTTCGATTTTCATTGCGACTTTTCGGCTGCGGGAAATCATCATCAGCATTCTTTTTTTTATGGGCGCCATACTAAATTGTAATCTGAACAAATAAAGCATTTACTTTTTTTGGTTTTTCAGTGATAAGTAGGAAAAAATTTCAAAAGCAACCTCAAAAATTAATGTTTTAAAATTTTTAATAAATCTGGCAACACCGTTCAAAACTATTACTTACTTATCATTAATGTCATGACGTTGAGTGAAAAAATTACGCTCTGCCTTATTCCAATGAAGAAGAACGTGATATGTCCGAGTGTTTTATTATGAATAATAGAAAAGCAACTGTGGCTTTAAACAGTTATATTGGAAATTATTCCGAATGACAACCACCAAATGAAACGTATTTTTCTAAATTTATTACAAAGAGAATGTTTGGAAGTTTAGAAAAGCTACATGCTAAGAACTATGAAAGAGATAATAACTGGGGCAATCAAATAATAGATTATTTCTACAACAATCCAATAACATCAGCAGCACTATGTAATAGAGAAATATTTATTTATTTATTTATCGGGATTATTATTCGAAATGATGACCATTTTTGGCTATGCACCTTAGTAAAATATTATTTGTCACTCGCCGAATGGTATTCCTATTAATCTTTGCAAACATATGACTATTGCTATCATATATTTACTAAAGGCCATGGCATTAATGATAAGCTTTTACAAAAATTTGAGACTAGATATTCAATAATAGTTTCGAAAAAGTATGCGGTGTTGCCAGATTTATTAAAAATATTAAAATATTGATTTTTGAGGTTGTTCTTGAAATTTTTTCCTACTTATATCATTGAAAAGCCAAAACTGTCCTATTTGCTCAGCTTAAAATTCAATATGGCGCCCATAAGAAAAAAGAAAGTTNCATTTTCATTTTCCTCTACGACAAAAACCTTTTCAAAAATATATTTACAATTTTACTAAATGCACGAGCATAAAAACTGAATAAATACAACAGCAAAAATATGGTGGTGGTTCACTTATACATAAAAATACCGAAGATGCAATCAACTGAAAGTTGCATTCATTCAACCATTTGATGTTCTCCTTTGGGAATATATTTTTATGTCTCACTGAAAATTTGCCTCAGTATTCTAAAAGTGAAATGTGAACGTTTTTAGGATGCTTGGGGATGGTGCAACAAGAAAGAAATGGTTACAGTTATTGGGATTCCAAGAAGTTATAAAAATATTATATATATTTATTATAAAAATACTGAGTAGCTGTTGAAATATATTGACTTAGGACTATAAAATATTTTATTTTGACCCATCCAAAATGTACGACATTGGAGATGTAATCGCGCGCATCAGTTGGATGAAAATAAAGCCCTCTGCTTTCCCCTTGTCTAGCTTCACCCAACATATGAGATAGACTGTGACATGCATAGTCCCCTTTATTTAAATGTCCTTGGAAAAGCTACATGCTAAGAACTATGAAAGAGATAATAACTGGGGCAATCAAATAATAGATTATTTCTACAACAATCCAATTTCATCAGCAGCACTATGTAAGAGAGAAATAAATATCGGGATTATTATTCGAAATGATGACCATTTTTGGCTATGCACCTTAGTAAAATATTATTTGTCACTCGCCGAATGGTATTCCTATTAATCTTTGCAAACATGTGGCTATTGCTATCATATTTTTACTAAAGGCCATGGCATTAATGATAAGCTTTTACAAAAATTTGAGACTAGGTATTCAATAATAATTTCGAAAAATTATGCGGTTTTGCCAGATTTATTAAAAATATTAAAATATTGATTTTTGAGGTTGTTTTTGAAATTTTTTCCTACTTATATTATATCAATGAAAAGCCAAAACTGTTCTATTTGCTCAGCTTAAAATTCAAAATGGCGCCCATACGAAAAAAGAAAGTTGATGATGATTTCTCGCAACCAAAACGTCGCAATGAAAATCTAAATATACAGTGAAATTCCTCGAAAAAACTTGCTTGTTTTAAAAGTTCCTCTAAATAAAAAAGTTACGGTCGATTTTCGAAAACGCCACATTTACATTTTTTCAAAATAACTCAAAAACCTGAAGAGCCAGAACCGGTTTGCAAGCGCCATTAAGTAAGCAACATAACTGTTTAAAACTTCCCCATTTTCCTATCTCTTATAATTTCCAAGATACCAATACATATTTATTTATATATCTATATTTAACTCAAATATTTTATATAATTCAACGAAAACGAAAGTCAACGAAGACATGGGCAAAAAAACTATTTCACTGCTATTAATCCAAAAAAAAACAAAGTTTTGTCCAGAAATTAAGAATTACATCTACAGGTTCTGAAAGTACCGATGGTCCATCTGCCGTTACGTGAGAGCGATAAATTAAGTCATAGAAATCCATGCGATAGAGAAAGATGGCTATAATGAAGGCATCTAATAGTCACCGCCCATTTTGCCCTTCCACAAATAAGAAGTGGATCTTATTTGTGGAAGGGCGAAACGGGCGGTGACTATCAGACGCCTTCAGTATAGCCATCCTTCTCTATCGCATGGATTTCTATATCTTACTTTATCGCTCTCACGTAACGGCAGATGGACCATCGGTACTTTCCGAACTTGTATATCTATTTACATTTCGATCAAAAAATTTAAAACAAAAATTTTTTGAAGGTTTTAGTTAATCTTCAACATCGTATTGCTCATATTTATCGAAATATTGTTTTCTATGGAAAAACATAAGGCGATTTTTAAGTTGACTTATTAGTTCTTCTCATTAAAATGGGCAACTTTTTTAAAAACTTTCAAAATAAGCGAGAAAAAAAATTAATAATAATTACAATAATTCGGCCCTGGTAGATTTATGTCCCGCGAGTACGTTTATATTGTTTTTTGTATGTCAAGTTTTTTTTTAGCTTGTCAGTTAGTCACCATGTTAACGTGGCGCGAAATTTAAACTCTTTAAACATTTGATAAATGAAAATAGTTCATGATTATTTATGATAATAATGAACTGGTACATATGCTACTTATTTTCGGGGAGTGTTGTCAAAATGCAGTTGCTGCTTCTCGCTTATACGAACGCTTTCCACAACAAGTCCATCCTAACTTCAAAATTAGGGGAATCAATTTCCAACAAAACTTTTCCGTGAACGTGTGAGTGGAAACTGTGAATGGAATGCCTGCCCATTTTAAAGGAAAATGTTTCGTAGCCACCTAACTTACCGGACCTTAACCCCAATGATTTTTTTATGGAAGTGTATGAAGAGTTTAATGTTTCAAGCTCCAATAAATACACTAGAGGAATTGATTGGCTGGATAACTCAGGCTGTGGAAACAATACGGAAAAAATTGTTTTCATTGCTACACGTCGATAAAGAACAGGGGTTACGTCGTACAGACCGTCGAGCTGAAGTGAAGGGTGACAATTTTAAACACATTCTTTAACTTGCGCTTATGACACACCTTATTGTTTCTAAATAAACATTTGAACAGCAGTAACTGTTACTTTTCTCGGTTATTTTTGACAATTCTCAAAAAAGTTATATGAATACGTTGACTGTTTTAATGAGTGGATTTCACGGTTAAAATTATAAAATTAACTTAAACATGAACCTGTATTGTTTCTATTATTTCACACTAATTAACTAAAAAAAGATCTTACATCTGGCATTTTCACCAAAAGAATAACTGTCACTGTTTTTGTTTTTCAATTACGTCATTGTAGAGTGTAAGGTTGAACAAAATAAGATGACCCCATGTTTTATCTCTGCAGATATTGCAAAACATTAACAAACATAAATTTGTTGTTTGTAAATAATATTAAAATGTTATTTGGCGGTTATTCTGTATATTTATTCTATTAATCTTCTATATACAAGAGTAGGCGGATTTAAGTCCATATGATAGTTTGAAAATGAAAAAAAAAATTTTATTTATCCAACGGAAATTTGCGAACAAACTTACTACATCAAAACAAAACTTTATCTACTTCAAACTTTTTAAAAAAGTGATTATAATAAGAAATTAGTGTGACATGTTCCACCAAGTTAAAATAAAGATGAAAAATAAAATAAAGTAATTAATTATAAATAGTAATAAAGACAATAAAAAAGATTAAAAAAAATTTCAAGTATATCTCGTATAAAATTAAAAACCTGGCGGAAAAGTACGAATATTTTTTATGGTACAGGTCTATACTATTTTCTTTTATTAAATTAATTGAAGCGATTACATCAATGGTAACCTATCCATCCAGGTATGATATGTACAACTGTGGACAATTAAAGTTTTTTAAAGCTCAGCATTTTATTAGTCTCATTCTTTAAACATCTTGATGTTTTGGGTTGAATTTTTTTTTTAATTAATTTATCTTTTTTTAAACTTTATCGTTTGTTTGAAAAACTGTTTGTGTAATCTCAGGCCCTACGTTAAATATGAATGTATAATAGAAGAAACGAGGTCAATATTGTAAACATATCTGAACTGCTTTATGATATAGAAGAATTATTGAGCCAAAAAATACATTACGCGTAGTGAAAAACATCCTTTTGTCGAACAATAAAATATGAATTGCTGCTGTCGTAACTTGGCAAAGAATTTGATTACAAAAATAATCCCCAAATAGTCTTTAATATAGTCGTACTAATTTTAGCCGAACATATATTTTTTAATTTTAGAAAAAACACTGTTTCATGGTACACTATGCAGTTTTTAAAAATAGCAGAAGCTGGTCTATTTCGTGGAAAGGAAGGGGTATGTAATTCAAATTTAGTGTAGGAATGAAATAAACTTCAAATACTTGAAAGAGAGTGAAGTACTGATTAATACCAAACTGTCATATTGTAAGTACATTTCTGATATTTGAAATAATGTAAATATAATAAAATTCTTACTTTGTTATAAAAGTTTCAAATAAAAAATCTTCCCTATAAAAATGTTATCAAATGTCAATATTATTCGATACCAGAAATCTAGGCATACAACTACTCTGCGGCCTACATACCTCAACTAGCACTATGCTCTAACATCATCCTTGACAAAGATCAACATTTTAAAAACAGCTCTTATAACGAGATCTTCAAAACAGCTACTATAAAGAGATCTTAAAAACAGTTACTATAATAAGATCTTAAAACAGCTACTGTAAAAAGATCTTAAAAGCAACTACTATATCTTAAAAATAGTTACTATAAAGAGATCTTAAAAACAGCTACTATATCTTAAAAATAGCTACTATAAAGAGATCTTAAAACAGCTACTATAAAGAGATCTTAAAAACATCTACTACATCTTAAAACAGCCCATTATAGAGAGATATTTTAAAAAACAGCTGCTATAACGAGATCTTAAAAATAGCTACTATAAAGAGATTTTAAAATCAGCTACTATAAAGAGATATCTTAAAAACAGCTAGGTACTATAAGAAGATCTTAAATACAGCTACTATAAAGAGATATTAAAAACACCTACTATATATTAAAAAATAGCCTACTATAAAGAGATATTTTAAAAACAGCTACTATAAAGAAATCTTAAAAACGGCTATTTTTTTTCAATTGTTTGAATTAACTTAATATTTTTAAAGTAGAATAAAACATTTTTCATGCTTTTTTATTTCAAGTTATTTCTCATTTTTTAATTCAATATATTTTTCCATTTTTTTTTTATTTGAAGAAACTGAAAAAACTGAGTGTCTAATTTTTCTTTTTTCTTGGAATTGTTAAATCTCCAAAATTAACATAGGTTTTTATTTAAACATCAAAATATTCATGATTAGAAACTTTAAACTTCTCAGGTTAATAATTTTCTATTTGAAATACATAGATTAAGTGAGTGAGGACTAGAGAATCAAAACGATTGAGAAAATAACTAACTGGTTACATCGGTATAACACTACATCGTTTTTGGCTCAACCCATTTGTAACAGGGCGACAAGTTTGAATTGAATATTTGACGCAAAGTCCAAAAACCGTTATTATTTTTTGCTGTTATTGCTGACACTAACAACATGTACAACAAGTTGTGGCCCATGAAAAGGGTCGACACATCGCGTATTTTGGTAAGCAAGTAAATGATATGTTCCAATACGGATAACAGAGTAAAAAAATAACCATTAAAGTCCATAAACATGGTTTATACGTAGTTAACCGAATTAGGTAACAGGGAGCGTAAATTATAGTTACGTCAAAACTGTGAAACGTTTTGCAGATTAACTCTTGATTGTATGGCAAATGGTAATTCATTGAAATTAGAAATACAGGATGTTCTGTATCGAGTCAAACAATTCAATGTTATTCACCACATCATTTTATTTTTGTAACGTTGTTTTATACATACACGGTGGTCAAATAAACCTTTGTTCCAAAATGCTTCTTTACAAATACATAGGGTGTTGATATTAATTAAAAAATAGTTTATTTTTTAATATTTCTAGAGCGGCTTTGTTAAGCCGTTATGTAACAAAAACTGGGACGCGTGGTAGTTTATTTGTTAGTTCTCGGAACGGGTGGGCCAACTCAGACGGTAAAATATTTCGATCACTACTAATTGTTGAAAAGTTAAGAGTTTTCAAGTAGGTTTGGCGTCGCCATATAGTCGTCGAGGGACTAGTGCCTTTTGTCACCGGGAGTAATAAATTTGCAAAGCCGTCCTTCGGAAAAGGCCTCATGAAATTTAGTAATGTTTTTGAACAAAATCTGTTAGCGACCGTTTAGCCCATGGTGAAGGAAAAAATCGATATTTCTAATAACGCGCGAAATGCATTCGAAAAGACGTAGGAATTCCAAGATATTTAAATAAGTTGTTAGTGTTGTGAGGAAAATAATAATAGATCAAATAGCTGGTTTTTAGGCGGATTTTCTAAGCTATAAGAATAAATTAAATGAGATTGGCTAATCCGTCCCGTGTTGCTATACGGAGTCACGAGAGGAAGGTGTGGGGTTACTGGTAAGTCCAGGTAGTCACAGAAGATTGATTGTTTTGAAATCTAGTATAGAAAATGTCACTGTCAATTCTACTCTCATGTGAGGAACCAGGAGAATACTTAAAGTCAGTGCCGTGCAATCACCAGTACGCTGAACCTTGCACTATTTTACTACAAAAATACATTTTTATATATTGTCAGTAAAATGGTCCAGTGACAAATAGTATGGATATACAAAAACAATTAATCGAATAATATCTCACTACTAAAATAATGTCTTAAAACAATATATACTGGTCGTGTATATTAAATTACCTATTGGAAAATTCCTCAAAATTATAATACGATATAGTGGCTGCAATTTAATATAAATGGTAATGTAAGTTTATGTTGTTTAAGACCTCATTTTAAAGAATTTATTCGATTAATTGTTTTTGAAATCCATATTACTTTTTAGAGAAGCATTTTACTACAAATATATAAGGATGCTTTCTTTGTAGCAAAATGAGGGCTAAATCCAAAAAACAGTCAGCAATGCAACACTTCTTTTTAGTTTCACCATAACGGTGATAGCACATCATTGGTTCTTAGTATTATGCTGGTTCCTCACAGGAAGGAGAGCAATTGCCAATAATATTTACCAGACCAAACCTCAAAACAATATTTTAAGTTATTCTGGAAATATTAAGAATATACGATTTTATTTATGAACATCAACACCCTGTATGTAAAGCAGCATTTTTGGAACAAATATTTATTAGACGAATTATTTTGTTTCGGCGAGAAGTTTTGATTAAATTTTTTACACTTAACTATGACTCGCCCTGTATATACAGGGTGAATCAGAAAGAATGGGTCAACAGTAAACTGGAGATACTAGACACCAAGATATTATGTTTGAGCTCATCATGCATTATACGAATGTCGCTGGTTTAAGAAATACAGGGTGTTCAAAGTTTAAATTTTATTCTGAAATTCCTCAATAATTCAAAAAGTTTTGATAGCATGACTGAAAATTGGTAGTGTTGTTTTTTTTTTGGTGTGAGAATTACGAATTTGAAGCTTATTTTGACGACTAGAGCAAGCATAGCTCAACAGATAAAAAATATACCTAAGTTCTGATTTACCTACCTAAATATTACGGAGAAACTAGCGCCCTCTAGAAGCAACGTCAAAATTAGCTTCAAGTTCGTAATTCTCACACCAAAAAACCCAACACTACCAAGTTTCAGAGTCATGCTATCAAACCTGTCTCAGTTATTGAGAAATTTCAGAATAAAATTGAAACCTTGAACACCCTGTATTTCTTAAACCAGCGATATTCGTATAAGGTATGATGAGCTCAAACATAATATTTTGGTGTCTAGTATATCCACTTTAGTGTTGACCCATTCTTTCTGACTCACCCTGTATAATTAATAATGACAAATTTTGCATCACAGTTTTTGGACGAAGTCATGGATTTTTTATTATATTCAAAATAATTATACATTTAATGGAAACTTTTTAAGCTTTTTATTACAGATTTGTGCATATCTTCTTTAGTATAAAGCCCCAAGGTAACACGTGGCTAAAATTAAACTTTCATAAGGTCAGTGACCGAGCGAAACTTCGAGGGAAGGTTTGGGACGTCATGACGCTAATTTTATTATAACTAACTACATTAACTAATTGCGACAGTATGCTTCGCGAGAAAATATAATGGAAATTTCGTGTATTAAAAGTATTCATCTGAAAGACTGAGGAAAGAAGAGAATAGTAGCATTAAATTTCCGTAAATTTAAAACGAAAAAGTAAAACTCAGTTAAGCCCATTAATGAGAACAGTACCTAGCTAACTTACAACTCCTTTGAGAAAGAGGGAAATGAACAGTCATATGTAGTAGCGCCATCTACTTTCAACATGTGAAAGTGTGGAACTTCCAGCGAGCTTAACTGAGAGCTCTGCAGAGCTTGCGTAAAGTTTGTAGCCTTGTCGCGAACATGGTAGTGTGGAAAAGCTGTAAAAGCATTATTGATCCATTTGATGGTAGGGTTGTGAAGTAAACAGTTTCTCTACATTCCTGCAGAGGGAACATTTCAGGTCCTGTTTAAAAGTTCGATAAAAAGAAGTTATTTACTTTATGGAAATTTGTTTGAAGTTGTGTTCAGTTCTAAACGTAAAATTATTTACACCTTAAACATAATTATGTAAACATGTTAAATTACAATTATCCTGATAAAAGAAACACTAATTTTGATATATAAAATTACGAAAAAGCTTTTGCGATTATAATGAATGCAATATGTTATAATGTTAATGTATTATAATGTAATATATAATAAAATGAAATAATACGTTATAAATTATTTTCATTTAGAAAAGAAGCATTGAAAAAGATAATAAAAAAGGAATTTAATAATGTTCACTAAGAACAATTTAAAGTTGCAAATGATAAACCCAAGAAATTTGTAGGCACTTAGGCTTAGTGCGGCACGGAGATTAACAGGACCGTAGCCAGATTATGAATGAAAATATTAATATGTTTACAGAAAATATGTGGCAACATTTTGAACGACTATTACTGCTACAAATAATAATGTTTATTTTAATATTAATAAACCTTTATCAGTTACCAGCAAGCTTGTTGAACCAGTTAAAATGAAACGGACCTATTTAATTTTAATAACTAGTTGGTTTGATTGAACGAGACTTATACCTTGTGTATTATTTTCATGAGCAAAGACTAGAATAAAATTTGCAATGGATAGCGCAGGTCCAGTGCCCACAAACTACTAAAGCAAACTGACATAAATCTATCCGTATCTATGAAATGTAATTAAACGAACAACAATTAAAGTTATACATATAATTATTACATTATGTGGAGTGAAGGTCTGTTATTGGTCCTTTTGATAAATGACACAAAAAAATTTGTTTGATTTTAAGTAATAAGAAGTTAGCTTTAAGTTAATTTTTGTTCGATCAGAATGCAATATCAAATAGTCGCCCATGTTTTCAATATACCTTAACAATTTCAGCATACATCAATATATTACTTTTAATATTCAGGCTAATGCCATTTATAAATAAATTAAACAAGAACAGCCCTAAGGCCGAACCTTGGGAAACACCTGATGTTACATACACTTCAGCAGACAGGCAAGATACAGAAAATAAGTAAAAAATGCCAATCCATAGAAAAAAATTGTATATCAGATTTTTTGCTGCTGAAATATGATGGGTTATATAAATATACAACCGAGTTAATAAAGGTAATCATTACATTACTTAACTACTACTTTTATAAAGTATTTTTGTGACTCTCTCGGGAACTTGCTGTTGGTTTTAATAATAAAACGTCTAATATTTGCCTTAATGTCTCCTTTTAGAAATACCCTAAAGCTTATTCCGCAGCACTACTTCTTTGAAATAGTTTTTCAATTTAATTATTTTAGTACTGTAAATAAGATGTATAAAGTTTCATGGGAGCTATATATGACTGTATTAAGTTTTGAACTTGTTCAACTTTAATTTGCTAAATTAAGCTTTCATGAGTTTAGTAATAGTTAAGTTGAGGAAGGAAATATAAAATTATATCTTGAAATCGCCATAACAAACGTGAATTTGCTTTGAATCAAAGAGATATTTTCCATGTAATTTTATTGAATAGGAAATATAGGATAAATATATAAATGAGTTTAAGAAACTATAATTGGTCCTATACAAGGTTAGTCATTAATAATGGTACACAGCTTAATGGCATATTGTTAACGTCAAAAATTAATAGTTTAGGAAATATTTGTGATTTTATTTCACACTGCACATCAAGCGGCGCTTCCTCCATTTTTTGTTTTTAATTTTTAATCGGACATAATTACTATGTTAGAATAATACAAATTTTCAGAATAAGATTCTAGAAAATCTTACTGTCTGCTAATGTAATTTTCACTAAATTTGACAAACACACTTTACACATAACACAAATTAGAAAAACAAAACAAGAATAAGTTAAAGTAAGTTAAAAAATAATTTAAAAGAAAAACAATATAAAATATATTTTCAATATGGGCACCTTTCACCTCCACACACTTCAAGTCTGCGAATGTTATTTGTTTGTACACGAAAAAGCATTTCTGGAGCATGTCTAATATTATCACAATGGAAATTAATTCTTTGTAGCAATTCATCCCTTATCTGTACTGGGTTTGCGTATACTAAACTTTTCCGGTATCCCCACAGGAAGAAAACTTTTCTTTGGGTGTCTAATGGAACATCCTGTAGTAGTGGCTGCAAATTATTTTGCAAACACTCCAGATATCAATGTCCGTTCAGACGTTCCTCAAAAACGTATGGACCTATTAAATTATTAGATTCATAATTAATGTATGGGCAACAATAGTAGGTAATAATTTAATAGGTCTATACGTTTTTGAGAAACGTCTGAATGGACATCGATATTTGGAGTTGAATACTTTCTCGTTTTCCGGATATCGTGCCGCATACACTCTACTAGCTAATAACGGATTTCTTTGACATTCGTATAGAACTGATATCCTATTGATCGTTTCTTGTGTACTTAAACTCATTTTGAAAACCTACTTTTACAGAACTGTCAACTATTTAATTGTCAAAGACAAAATGTTACAATCGTCATAGCCCTCTTAATAAATGTTGAAGTTTTCGTCGTGATTTCAGTTTGTTTCAGTCGTTCTTTGAAAAATCAAAGTTTTCCGATGATTTCCTAAGAAAGTATTTTATTGAAGGGTATCATGTGCCATATATTTTGAAAGCTGGTTTTATTGCTTTTAACATGGGCAAATAAAATTTAGGGTGTTCCATTTAAAAAAATTGACTTTCGAGTGAAATAGTCAAGCTCCATCACCTTGTATACTAGTCAGTGATTTTTTAACCAGTCAAGATTCATTATTATACCCAAGGATATAATACATTTTGTACTAGGTTTGGTTTTTTGACAACCTTTTTAGATGGGGGATGAATTTGATTGATTTGGGGGAAGTTTTTCAAGTTTAAGCGCCATTTTCTCTAAAACTATCAACTTTAGACTCATCAACCATCATATCAAAAAACATCGTAGTATTGGGTAGAATTCATTTTAGGATTCAAATATAGGGTGTTCCATTTAAAAAAACATATGTTTGGTTTGCCACGGACTTTTGGGTGCACCCTGTATAATGAAAATATTTTTAGAATATGGATCTCTTAACTGTGCACCTCGTGACAAAAAATTATTTCATAACTCTTCGTCGTTCAGGCGTAATCTTCCACCCCATCTTGGTTGCACTACCCTGTATATGAAGAGCTGATATTATTCTGACCTCATCTCTTTGTTCTCAACTTTTTGTATCAAGTACCGAAACACCCTGTACATATAAATACTTAGAACACGTGAATTCCATTCGCATTTGATAAAATATTATTTTAGCAAAAATCTCTCACTAAATATTTAAATTTTATAAGTTGAAATTAGAACCGGGATTTTTGCAATAGATCCAAAAAGACGTTTTTAACTTTTTAGTTAAATACACCTTAATAACCCGTACCTAGGAAATAGATACTCTATATTAAAATGAAGCCGTTTCATTAGCACTAAATAGCACTTTGTAACAGGGCGTTGCATGATCTCTGGCCATTTCTTCCACTATTTGCAAAACAGGACGGGGATTCATTACTCAACGTGACTGAATTAATTTTTCATCGCACGCGTTTCTATCATGGCAGGGACCAACACACGACACATTGTTTAATTAAATCTAAACCGTTCCCATCGAAATGAAACGGAAATAGATTTGCATTTCGATGTAAAATACACACAGATGTATGTACACGAGTGTTTTATTTACTTATTTTGAGAGCGGAAATCATCAGGGATTATCTACAGTTGTATGGTTATTGTTTCAGATGTATTGGATGTGGTGATTTTAACGCATTTAGTTAATTTCACAAAGTACTAAACCTGTTTTACACTTTCCAATTTTTAGGATCCAATAAATTGAGCAAGAAGCTGAAAACACTAGGACTGGTTCTAATTTATTGGGTAATCTTGGCGATTTCTTAAGATTTTAATGTAATGCAACAACTTTTTTGTTTGATTGGGTGTTTCTGGCAAGCCGAAAAGAAAAAAAGGTCAAGTTTTATTGTTTATGAAAATAGTTATACTTAACCAAAAATAATACAGATGACAAAATACCCAATAGATAAAGAAAGAAATGTCAGTTCAGTGGACAAATTCTACATTTCTAGTAGTACAAGATGCACTTCTTCTGAAGAAGCTAAGATATGAATCCATAGCTCTCTAGGAAGTTATGGATATGTTACAATTGCCATTGTGAAGACATCGACATGTTTGTTCCCTTCTTCATCTTCTTCTACTAGCGGTTGGTTCTAATCAAGTCCCATAGCACCGCGGCCTTATCAGGCTTATTGTGCATCCTACTACTCAGTCCTATTCAGCAAGTAGTTTTGTCCATTTTACAAAGTCCAAAAGCTGCATTGCCGACACTTCTCTCATCTCCTTGGGTTCCAGAGAGGGTTTTCCCAGGAGCGTCATTCTACTACGTGCAAATCCTGGTTATCCCAGAATATTCTGGTTCATCAACTCATTTATTCTTTCCTTCAAAGTTCCTTCACATGGGTTTGCCTGGCCTTGAAGCCCAGTATTTCTTGTGTTCTAACTAAGTCCATTTGCCCAGAGCACCCCCGGACCACACTGAAAGATGTGCCACAGAAAAGCTCTGGTCCAATAAACTTTTTTTTTATCCCTTCCTAGCAAGTTCATCAGCTTACTCGTTTCCATCAATGTCTTTATGTCCTGGTGTCCATCACAGTCTAATTGTATTAGTGGTAGCCAGTGCAGTCAGTGGGTCTCTAAAGCCTTAGTTGCTGCTTAACTATCAAAGTACTCTTACAGTCTCTGCGATCTGATAAACACGCCATTATTACAAATATTTCGATTTCTCGTCACCAAGAACGACGGTGACAACATTTTTCATAGTAAGGCGATGTTTCGCATTGTATTAGCTATGTCCTGTCCAAATTTGGTTAGTGCATCTCTCTTGGTTTCGAAACTTCAATACCTATGTACGTTTTCAGTCACGAAAATTAAATAATTCTAAATATTTCGACTTTTCACCACCAAGAACGGCGGTGATAACATTTTTAATAGCAAGGCGATGTTTCGCATTGTATAAGTTATGTCCTGTCCAAATTTCTTTATAGTTGTTATTATTGCTTATATTATGCTGCTGTGATGAGCGATATTTATTTCATAATTTGATAACTTTGACCAATAAATTGAAGAATTGGAGAACAGGTATAACGAACTTTGAAAAAGTTTTGATCAACTATTTATTATGTCATAATTTGGTAAATGTAAAAGAGATTTCAGTTCAGTAATTAAAAAGTATATGTCATTTGCATTTGATATTAAATAAAATGGCTAAAAGCTGGCTACAATATTGTCTTCCGTTAATTTCTTAAGCCTGTTTAGGTGTATATTGATGAGTGATGGTATATTTAACCATCTTTCGCAAGATGTTGTAACTTAATCGCTAACTAATACCCTGCCCAACATTTTTTGTTTACACGCTTGTATTTCCTAATGGTGTAAAAAGTAGACTAATAGAAATCTAAGGGAATGGGGGATTGATATAGATAGAGAAAAATACCAGAAAAAGGACATTAGGGAACAGTTTAGAGAGTCCAACTTAGTCGATTAGTATTCCTGAGTTATTAGACGTAAGATTTTTTATCTTATTTCTTTTCATAATAACTTGTTGTTAATGTTAATTAAAGGTTATTTTAATGTAATCAGTAGTAATTAGTTGGACGTTTTCTGGAATTTTGAGACTATTTTATAGATTCTTTCGCGTAAAACCAGTTCTTTTTATAAATCTAACAATAAAAGTCACACTGCAGCCTTTTATCATAATAAATGTATTTTTTCCCTTTATTTATTTACTTGCACAACTCACAGTACAAGTACCATTTATAGATGGGAAATGGATACAGAAATTGAATTTGCAGAAGTACAAATACAAACAATACGTGTATATTACATATAAGACAAGTTGTCTTATTAGTATTTATAGTTTTTTAGAAATTTATTTTACATTAGCGATTGATAAAGAAAATATGCCAAATTTGTTCATCAATATATAAATATAATACACTAGTGTTAAGAATAAGTTTGTCTATAGTATTAAGAAATAAAACATTGCATTACTACATGTGGTGATATTTATAAATGAAAATTTATCAATTCAGAACAGTCCACTAAATTGTTGTTAATTAACTTATAGACCATTATTTGTGTATGCATGGTAAATCTATTTAAAAAGCTGTGTATATTATGACGCTTTGGCGAAAACAGTTTGAGATCGTGATCATACAAACAGGAATAATAAAGGCCCGAGATCGGTACCCTGTGGAACACCAGATGTAGCAACATATTCTCCTGACTTGAAGCTATGGACTTCGATAATCGTAAACGTTCAAAAGGTAGGATTTTAATAGATCAAGAAACAAAATACCTTACTGAATTTTGTGTTTTTTTATAAATAATTCAAAATAAAGGTTTAGAGACATAGAAAATTGTAAAAAGTTTAACGAATAAAGAATAATATTTTTCTTATTTTTCGACATATTATGGGTTCCAGATTAACTGTTGTACATACCCCGAACTTAGTTATTTCTGCTACAACGTCGTTTGTGTGAGATAATCTGAAGTTAAACAATAAAGAATAGGTTGGCAGTAAAGATATGTGTTAACCCTTCCTTATCGAAGCAATTAATCAAAGAGAAGATCAAACTATCGGGCTGAACTAATGACCTAAAGCGTTGCCTTTCTCTGTTTCCCAATAATTATAGACACGAATGAAATTCAAGGAATTCATTCATTCAGCTTCTCATTCATGGAATATTTCTTTTTCAGAATGAAATACCTTAAATTCCTTAGTTCCTTTCCCTTGTTGCCCTCGCCATGTCCCATTCATATATTTTTTCACTCCGACTTATTTTAATTCTGAAATCAAATTGTCAATAAAAAGAATTTCAAATAACTAAAGCATGAAGTATTAACAGATTTTTGTCCAGCCTTTTTTTTAGGCACTACTTTTATAGCACATGTTCCACGGTATTATAGAGATATATAAATTCACCAGTATTAAGAAAAACATTATATTTATGTATACTTAGTAATAGAATTCCTCAATTGAATATTTCTTTATTTTGATGTGTATAATTACTATACAGGGTGGTCCGAATTTTATGCAGGAAACTTCCAGGGCTGATAGAACTCTTTAAAATAATAGGTGTTTGCCTTATAAACATAGGTCTGGAACGGCCTCGTTTTAGAGATACAGGGTGTTGAAGTTGTTAAAAAAAATAATTTTTTGTTTATATCTCCGGAATCTATTAACCGATCTGAACAAAATTTGGTACAGATAATGGATGACAGTAGGCCTTGCATTCTCTAAAATATGAGCTCTAAAGGATCTACCAGTGGTGTACAACTGGACAGGGTCACCCTTTTTTTATAAAAAAAACCTACGCCACTGTATTTTTTACAATCTATTGTAACGGATTTATATTCTAATGTACAAAATACGTAAAAAAGGTAACGTGAATTTTTTCCCTAAAGTTCACCGTTCTCAAGTTATTCATACGAATACAATCTCCTTGTGGCGGATACTTCTAACCATAATATTACAAGAATATTTATGTTTATGCTTAAAAGTAAGTGCAATTTGTAAGCACATCAACAAAATTCTTTACACTCGTCGCTTTC